>NW_026542831.1:0-144747 GCF_028750875.1 Macrosteles quadrilineatus
GTATAAATTTTGTAAATAAGATTGATAATATTTGGAATTGTCATAGGAAAATGAAATGGTTCAAAATGAAAATTGTGTAAATAGAAGTTGTTGTTTTGAGTAGAAGGTTCTGTAAGGTGCTGTAAACGTGTGGAGGCTATTTGAACTAGGAGTTAGTGTTTGTAGTATTTGTTGATAGGTAGCGCTAGTTGAAATGTCAAACGGAGTTAGAGTTTTATTATTTGTTTTAAAAGGTTTGTTTATTTTCTTTTGTAGAGTTGTTGTTTTAAAAGGAAATGTAAATATTAATTTTGAGAAAGAGTGTATAATTTTGTTTATGTAATTTCAAGTTAAGGAGGGAAATTCTGTACCGATGGTAGATAGTTTTTATTGAAATAACAAACAAAATCAAATATTATTTAATCATTGGCTAGATTAAGATTAAGAAAGAGTGTCCGGCAGTTTAAAAGATTTAGTTTGTAGGGTTGGTAGTGGTTAGTGATAACTAGGTTCAACTTTGTCAGTTTTAAGTTCACTGGAAATATGGTCATCTAAGTTGTGGTTGCTGTAGAAAATTGTAAGTAGTTTTAATATTGTTTAGTAATAAGATTTTAGCTGATTTATTGTATATAGCTTTGTAGAAATCACTTTTGGAAAAAGATGAAAAGGAATGAATAGTTTTCAAATCAATTTTAATGCATTTCACAAGAAAAGAAAACAAGTAAAGTTTATACAGACCTGTTGAGTTTTGTTCTAGGAGAAGCACATTTTCACAAGAAGTTGTAAAGATCTTAAATCTACTTTAATTATTAGAATTTATAGAGAATAGTTTTTATTGGGTTTGTGTGATGTTTTCAGACAGAAATCAACCACTTCTTGGTACTACCACTTCTTGTTCACCTTCTTATGATTGGTCCAGTAGCTTTTGCACCACTTCTAGTTGCTTTGCATGGTATCTGCTAGTGCCAGTTCTGACCATTAAACCAGTGTCTCTGATTAAAGTAAGATCTTTCCACTATTTTATTATTTAGTACAAGATTTGGGAGTAATAAGACCATAATGGATTTTATTTGAAAGTGTATTTGGTGTAATTTGACAACCGTAAAATATATATGTATTTGGCCCTACCTTGTCTTTTAATTTATCTCACTTCTACTACCAGCTTGAATTAGATTCATCCTAAATTGAAGTAATACTACCTAATTGGCTACAAGGTAGGGGTATACAAGTGCGCAACTCTGCTAATGAATCATTTAAAATTAGAAGCTGGTAAAGTGAGAAATACATAGGCCTACATGATTATTTGAGGATTATGCCTATGTTAGAAGAACTACAGCAAATAAATAGAGGCTGAAAATTTTCAACATGTCAAAATACAATTTAAATTATCTAAACAAAGAAGAACTTCTGTACGAGATAAGAATAAGAGGGGAAGAAACGAGTGATAGTGATGTAGACTCTTTAAGAAAAACTTTAAGATCTTGTATTAACCAGATACCGATTTAACAAATTTAAAAGGTTCATACACTTTATCTGGGGAAATAACTATAATTGGGGAAAAGTGTGAACAAATTGATTCTCTAATTGAACAGTGTAGGGAAAATGTGACTAAACTCAAAATAGCTAAAATCAAGGCTAAACTAGTGCATGTACAAAACCGGACTACTAATCTATTACAATGTAAGCTGGATCCAGATAAGAAAGTTAGTTTAGACAAATTAAATCAGCAAATCTTAAATAGTTTTGAGCAATTTAAAACAATGCATACCTTCTCAGACCAGGAAATGGGGGATTTTGAAGAGGAGCTGAATAACTCTATAGTTGAGCATGAAATAATTGGGGACAAATTAAACCAGTCTAAATCGGTAGTTCCACCAACTGAAAACTTCACTTCATCTACACCTCAAAAAGTAGAAATGGATTGTTTCAACAAAATGTGCCGGGTCAAGTCATAAATAATCAACCAAAACTCATGTACAGTTGTAAATAGTAGCCTAAGTCCTAGTAGCCTTTTTACAAAGTTGTCAAACCCTTTGGAAATTTATTTAAAAAATTTTCCTGTGTGTAATGGTTTAGAACAAACACATTGTTGCAGTTTTTGAGAAACCTAGTTACTGTGCGAAATGAAACTTCTTTATCTGAGCAAGATTTGTATGAGATTCTACCAATTTATTCTACAGCACCATTAGTGAATAAAATATTAGAATTCAAAAGGGAATCAAAATCAATTGATTTGTTGCATGCTAATATAATCACTACATTTTTGCCAATCACCTTAAGGGAAAAGCTGAAACAAGATTTAATTTTTCGACCTCAAAAACACCTTGAACCTTTGTCTATATATGTGCATGAAATAAAAATAAACCACCAGGTATTAAAGTGTGATTTAACTGAGAGTCAACTTGTTAGTTTTATTAAGAATGGAATACATCCTGATTTGCGCAACAAACTAATATTTGAGAAGAACCCTGAAACATTTTTAGACTTAGATCATCTTTGTATAAGTTTAAATAATGTAACATACAATGATTACCTCAGAAATCAAGGTTTTCCAGTTAGTAATAGTAGTGTTAGCAAGCCTTATCTATCAACTGATGATAAGCCTAGGATGGATAAACCTAACCCAGGAGTTCAACGACCTAAAAGTCACTACTCAAATCGTAACAATGAGAGGCCTGTTTGTTTCAAATGTCAAAGAGTAGGTCATATTGCTCGAAATTGTTACAGACCAGATCCAAAAAACTAGTTAAGCCAGGAAAAACACGTAGCCTAGACTACAAATCTGTTTTTCCGGACGGCAAGAAAGAATTCGGAAATAATAAACCTGTATATAGTTCTCATAGTCCCAATTTTAAATCTGAACTGAGAAGAGTTGTTAAGGATTTTAATAAAATAAATTCACCTGGATTAAAGAAAGTAAAAGCTAAAACTGTAACACATTTACCCTGTATTTCTGTGGATTTAGGAAACAAATTAAGTGTGGGAGCTTTGTTAGACACTGGAGCTAGCCAAAACTTTATAAGCTTGGATTTATACAACAGATTATTGGGAAATAAATTAATTATGAGTGAAAATACTTGGCAGGGAACCATAGTTGCTGCAAACAATGAACCTTTGAACATAAATAAGCAATGTGAAACTTTGATTAAGATAAAATCATTTACCTGGAAACAAACATTTTTAGTGGTTGAGTTAAAATATTTTGACATGATTTTAGGATACCCTTTTATGTGTGCAAGCAAGTTAAACCTAAATATGGATCGACAAATGGGTTATTTTACATTTAAACCTGAAGATGAAATTAAGTTAATTCCAAGTACAAACCTGAGTGAATTAAGCTTAAGTAGTATTAAAGTAGGAGATGTTGAAATGTGTGAAGATGCTGAGAAGTTAATTAAGAATTTTCCTACTGTTTTTACGGATAAGATAGGATCAGCACTTGATTTGGAAATTGAGCTTAAAGTGACGGATGATAAACCTGTTAGTATACGCCCTTATTTTTTAAGTCCACCCAAAGTAGAGAAGATGAAAGCTATAATTGATGACTGGATAAAACAAGATGTCGCGGAAGTTTCCACTAGTCCATATAGCGCCCCTGCATTTTTGACTCAAGATGACAGACTTGTAATTAACTACTCTGAACTCAATAAGAAGTTAATCAATGTAGATTACCCGCTAGGAGATATGCAGAATATGTATCAGCATCTAAAAGGAGCTAGATATTTTACAGTCATAGATTTAAACAAAGCATTTTTACAATGTCCCATAGCTTTAGAATCCAGAGATTTAACATCTTTTAGTACAATTTTTGGTAAATTCCGTATGAAGAGAATTCCATTTGGATTGAAAATAGGCAGTAGCGTACTATCACATTATTTGGACAAAATATTTAATGACATCAAATTTCAGTATATGATTAACTTTTGTGACGATATAGTTGTATATAGCCCTGATAAGAGAAACCATATTGAGCACGTTACAGAAGTGATTAAGAGATTAGCAAAACACGGACTTACGGTAAATCCACAAAAAGTCAAATTCTTTTGTAAGGAAATAAGTTTTTTAGGACATATTATTAAACAAGATAGCATCACAATAGATCCCGAGCGAACTAACTCATTAATGAAATTTCCTGCTCCAAAAACTGTGAGGCAAGTGCGACAGTTTATAGGAATGTGTGGTTATTGGTCTAGATATATTCCTAAATATGCTGAAATATGTTTACCTCTGTTTGGGCTGAAAAAGAAAGGTGTAAAATTTAAATGGAACGAGGAGTGTCAAAATGCATTTGAAACCTTAAAGAGTAAGATAGCAAATCCGCCTATACTACAAATGGCCGATTTTTCTAAAGAATTTGAATTGCATACCGACGCAAGCGACCTAGCAGCTGCTGGTGTTTTATTGCAAAGAAATGAGGAGGGGAATCTAATGCCTATTGCTTACTATTCGAAGAAATTCACACCTACTGAGATGCGTTATAGCACTTACGAAAAGGAAGCTTACAGTGTAATATTGTGTGTAGAGAAATGGCATCAATTCTTGGAAGTAAGAAGTTTTAAATTAGTTACTGATTGTCAAGGTCTTAGTTTCATGCTCAAATCTCGAAAAAGCCGTGGAAGATTGTCTAGATGGTTTGAAAGGTTGTTTAGTCTTCCATTCACAGTTGAACATGTAAAAGGTTCGGAGAATATAATAGCTGATGCGTTATCACGTATGTTTAGTGGAGAGAAAGAGAGTGAGACGGAAATTCACGAAACAAATCTGTTAAGCAATATCAACAATGAAGTCTATTTTTGCAATGTGTTAAATGAAATACCATTGGATCTTAAGGACATTAAAGTACATCAAGAGAGCGATGAAGAGTGTAAGAAAATCATTGAAAGCATCAAGAATAAGACTAATAATGAAAATTATACCCTGAAAAATGAAGTTTTATTGTTTAAAAAGAAGATTTATTTGCCCAAGAAACTGTTTAGTGTAATTTTCGCATTCTATCACAACTCATTAATTGGTGGTCATATGGGAATTTTTAGGACTCAAAGTAAAGTAAATGAAAGTTTTCACCATCCTGAATTAAATGAATTCGTAAAAGGTAAAGTCCGTGAATGTAAGATCTGTCTGATGTCTAAGTCGGAACAACGTAAGTTTGAAGGTCGACTGATATCTGTTCCTGTAACTCAAGCTCTAAACACTGTGTTTATTGACCTAGCTGGACCGTTTCCCCGATCAAATAAACTCAATCAGTACATTTTAATTGTGGTTGATGCATTTACCCGTTTTGTATGGTTGTACCCTCTGAAGGATTGCAAGACAAAATTCATCATAGAAAAATTGAAGATAATTTTTGATAGTTTCTCAGTACCCCGAATACTTGTGTCTGATAATGCGAGTTATTTTACATCCAAGGAATTTAAGAAATTCATGTTCAATAACTATGTGGAACACAGAAAGCTAGCTGCGTACAGAGCAAACGGAAATTTGTCGGAACGATATTTGAGGGAGACTAATAATGCTTTACGGAGTTTTTATGGTAATCAACATGATAAATGGGATTCAAATCTGGGACTGATTGCCACAAGTTTGAATACTGCTGTAAATAGTTCGACTAAATCAACTGCTTTTGGTTTAATGTTTGCCCATCCTTGTAACAATGCACTGACAAACTTATGGAATGTTAATGACATTATTTCGGAGAAGTTAACTCCTGATCAAAGGAGGGAAAATTTGGAGAAAGCCATAAATAACGTCAGAAGAAGCATTGCCAGAAATCAAAGAAGGGAGAGATATAGCTATCCTCGGAGAAACCATCCATTTAAGTTGAATATGGAAGTGTACATCAAGACACATTATTTAAGTAATGCAGCGAATAAATTCAGCAAGAAGTTAGCACCTAGATACGTTGGACCTTACGTAATACGCTATTTTCTGAGTGATTCAACAGTACTAGTACAAAATCCTAGCAAGTTAGAAGACGTGAAGAAAATTCATATAATTGATTTAAAGAAGAGTTAAGTAGTGAAGAGGACCAAAAGTAACCAATGTATTGATGGAAGAGGAAATGTGAAAAATGGAATTAAATGGAAGATTACGGAAGACTGAAGCTAAATTGGTCTTTATGAAATGTCTGTAAAGTAGAAGTTAGATTTGTTTAGTTGAAATATTAATTAGTTAAGGGATTTTAGCAAGCTAAGAGGGAATTTGAAATTTTGTAAATTAGTACTGTGGGAGTTGTTTTAGGTTCTTAAGAATTTTTCAAAGTTTTAAAGTGTTTTTAGTAAGAGAGTGTATAAATGTGTATGTATTGGTGAATGTGTGAGTATTTGTGGCAGCAAAAGGTAGTATGAATCTGTATGAATCTAAAATGGAGTCTGAACGTAGTGTATGAGTGGGATTTTTACTAAAGGACGCACAATAACATTTTGATTAATTTTGCACTTGTAAACAGGGAAAATAACACAGAACACAAAACACTTCACACGAAACACACGAGGGAACATAAAAACAGGGAATATAACACACTGGGATAAATAAATTAAGGGAAAACTAAAGAAAAACACAGCACACGCAAACGACATAACTAAACTAAACTGGAGAAGTGAAAGTTATTTGTCTTGTCTGGAGTTGATGTTGGGAGGGGTCAGTGAACTGTGAGCGGTTGTGAAGAGTTCAAAAGAGATTTAAATAGGCTTGTTTAAGATCGCTTAAGTAATTGGGGGTTTTAAAGAAAGGTTTTATTTTAAGGTATAAATTTTGTAAATAAGATTGATAATATTTGAATTGTCATAGGAAAATGAAATGGTTCAAAATGAAAAATTGTGTAAATAGAAGTTGTTGTTTTGAGTAGAAGGTTCTGTAAGGTGCTGTAAACGTGTGGAGGCTATTTGAACTAGGAGTTAGTGTTTGTAGTATTTGTTGATAGGTAGCGCTAGTTGAAATGTCAAACGGAGTTAGAGTTTTATTATTTGTTTTAAAAGGTTTGTTTATTTTCTTTTGTAGAGTTGTTGTTTTAAAAGGAAATGTAAATATTAATTTTGAGAAAGAGTGTATAATTTTGTTTATGTAATTTCAAGTTAAGGAGGGGAAATTCTGTACCGATGGTAGATAGTTTTTATTTGAAATAACAAAACAAAATCAATATTATTTAATCATTGGCTAGATTAAGATTAAGAAAGAGTGTCCGGCAGTTTAAAAGATTTAGTTTGTAGGGTTGGTAGTGGTTAGTGATAACTAGGTTCAACTTTGTCAGTTTTAAGTTCACTGGAAATATGGTCATCTAAGTTGTGGTTGCTGTAGAAAATTGTAAGTAGTTTTAATATTGTTTAGTAATAAGATTTTAGCTGATTTATTGTATATAGCTTTGTAGAAATCACTTTTGGAAAAAGATGAAAAGGAATGAATAGTTTTCAAATCAATTTTAATGCATTTCACAAGAAAAGAAAACAAGTAAAGTTTATACAGACCTGTTGAGTTTTGTTCTAGGAGAAGCACATTTTCACAAGAAGTTGTAAAGATCTTAAATCTACTTTTAATTATTAGAATTTATAGAGAATAGTTTTTATTGGGTTTGTGTGATGTTTTCAGACAGAAATCAACCACTTCTTGGTACTACCACTTCTTGTTCACCTTCTTATGATTGGTCCAGTAGCTTTTGCACCACTTCTAGTTGCTTTGCATGGTATCTGCTAGTGCCAGTTCTGACCATTAAACCAGTGTCTCTGATTAAAGTAAGATCTTTCCACTATTTTATTATTTAGTACAAGATTTGGGAGTAATAAGACCATAATGGATTTTATTTGGAAAGTGTATTTGGTGTAATTTGACAACCGTAAAATATATATGTATTTGGCCTACCTTGTCTTTTAATTTATCTCACTTCTACTACCAGCTTGAATTAGATTCATCCTAAATTGAAGTATACTACCTAATTGGCTACAAGGTAGGGGTATAAAGTTTGTAAAAGGTTGTACAAGGGTGTACAAGTGTGTACAAGGGTGCACAAGTGTGTACAAGGGTGTACAATCGTGTACAACCTTGTACAAGTGTGTACAAGGGTGTACAGGTTTGTACAAGGTTGTACAAGTGTGTACAAGGTTGTACAAGTGTGTACAAGCTTGTACAAGTGTGTACAAGGTTGTACAAGTGTGTACAAGGTTGTACAAGTGTGTACAAGCTTGTACAAGTGTGTACAAGGTTTGTACAAGTGTGTACAAGGTTGTTCAAGTGTGTACATGTTTGTACAAGTGTGTTTAAGTTTGTACAAGGTTGTACAAATGTGTACAAGGGTGTACAAAAGTGTTCAAGGGTGCACAAGTTTGTACAAGGGTGTACAAGTGTGTACAAGCTTGTACAAGTGTGTACAAGCTTGTACAAGTGTGTACAAGGGTGTACAGGTTTGTACAAGGTTGTACAAGTGTGTACAAGGGTGTACAAGTATGTACAAGAATGTAAAATTTTGTACAAGTGTGTACAAGGGTGTACAAGTGTGTACAAGGTTGTAAAAGTGTGTACAAGGTTTTACAATTGTGTACAAGGTTGTACAAGTGTGTACAAGGTTGTACAAGTGTGTACAAGGTTGTACAAGTGTGTACGAGGTTGTACAAGTGTGTACAAGGTTGTACAAGTGTGTACAAGGTTGTACAAGTGTGTACAAGGTTGTACAAGTGTACACAAGTTTGTACAAGTGTGTACAAGTTTGTACAAGTGTGTACAAGTTTGTACAAGGTTGTACAAATGTGTACAAGGGTGTACAAAAGTGTACAAGGGTGCACAAGTTTGTACAAGGATGTACAAGTGTGTACAAGCTTGTACAAGTGTGTACAAGCTTGTACAAGTGTGTACAAGCTTGTACAAGTGTGTACAAGGGTGTACAGGTTTGTACAAGGTTGTACAAGTGTGTACAAGGGTGTACAAGTATGTACAAGAATGTACAATTTTGTACAAGTGTGTACAAGTTTGTAAAAGGTTGTACAAGTGTGTACAAGGGTGTACAAGTGTGTACAAGGTTGTACAAGTGTGTACAAGCTTGAACAAGTGTGTTCAAGGTTGTACAAGTGTGTACAAGGTTGTACAAGTGTGTACAAGGTTGCACAAGTGTGTACAAGAGTGTACAATCGTGTACAAGCTTGTACAAGTGTGTACAAGGGTGTACAGGTTTGTACAAGGTTGTACAAGTGTGTACAAGGTTGTACAAGTGTGTACAAGGGTGTACAAGTTTGTACAAGTGTGTACAAGTTTGTACAAGTGTGTACAAGTTTGTACTAGTTTGTACAAATGTATACAAGGGTGTACAGAAGTGTACAAGGGTGCACAAGTTTGTAGAAGGGTGTACAAGTGTGTACAAGCTTGTACAAGTGTGTACAAGCTTGTACAAGTGTGTAGAAGGGTGTACAGGTTTGTACAATTTTGTACAAGTGTTTACAAGGGTGTACAAGTATGTACAAGAATGTACAAGTTTGTACAAGTGTGTACAAGTTTGTAAAAGGTTGTACATGTGTGTACAAGGGTGTACAAGTGTGTACAAGGGTGCACAAGTGTGTACAAGGGTGTACAATCGTGTACAAGCTTGTACAAGTGTGTACAAGGGTGTACAGGTTTGTACAAGGTTGTACAAGTGTGTACAAGGGTGTACAAATGTATACAAGGATGTAAAAGTTTGTACAAGTGTGTACAAGTTTGTACAAGGTTGTACAAGTAAGTACAAGTTTGTACAAGAATGTACAAGTGTGTACAAGGTTTTACAATTGTGTAAAAGGTTGTACAAGTGTGTACAAGGTTGTACAAGTGTGTACAAGCTTGTACAAGTGTGTACAAGGTTGTACAAGTGTGTAAAAGGTTGTACAAGTGTGTACGAGGTTGTACAAGTGTGTACAAGGTTGTACAAGTGTGTACAAGGTTGTACAAGTGTGTACAAGGTTGTACAAGTGTACACAAGTTTGTACAAGTGTGTACAAGTTTGTACAAGTGTGTACAAGTTTGTACAAGGTTGTACAAATGTGTACAAGGGTGTACAAAAGTGTACAAGGGTGCACAAGTTTGTACAAGGGTGTACAAGTGTGTACAAGCTTGTACAAGTGTGTACAAGCTTGTACAAGTGTGTACAAGGGTGTACAGGTTTGTACAAGGTTGTACAAGTGTGTACAAGGGTGTACAAGTATGTACAAGAATGTACAATTTTGTACAAGTGTGTACAAGTTTGTAAAAGGTTGTACAAGTGTGTACAAGGGTGTACAAGTGTGTACAAGGTTGTTCAAGTGTGTACAAGCTTGAACAAGTGTGTACAAGGTTGTACAAGTGTGTACAAGGTTGTACAAGTGTGTACAAGGTTGCACAAGTGTGTACAAGAGTGTACAATCGTGTACAAGCTTGTACAAGTGTGTACAAGGGTGTACAGGTTTGTACAAGGTTGTACAAGCGTGTACAAGGTTGTACAAGTGTGTACAAGGGTGTACAAGTTTGTACAAGTGTGTACAAGTTTGTACAAGTGTGTACAAGTTTGTACAAGTTTGTACAAATGTATACAAGGGTGTACAGAAGTGTACAAGGGTGCACAAGTTTGTACAAGGGTGTACAAGTGTGTACAAGCTTGTACAAGTGTGTACAAGCTTGTACAAGTGTGTACAAGGGTGTACAGGTTTGTACAATTTTGTACAAGTGTTTACAAGGGTGTACAAGTATGTACAAGAATGTACAAGTTTGTACAAGTGTGAACAAGTTTGTAAAAGGTTGTACATGTGTGTACAAGGGTGTACAAGTGTGTACAAGGGTGCACAAGTGTGTACAAGGGTGTACAATCGTGTACAAGCTTGTACAAGTGTGTACAAGGGTGTACAGGTTTGTATAAGGTTGTACAAGTGTGTACAAGGGTGTACAAATGTATACAAGGATGTAAAAGTTTGTACAAGTGTGTACAAGTTTGTACAAGGTTGTACAAGTGAGTACAAGTTTGTACAAGAATGTACAAGTGTGTACAAGGTTTTACAATTGTGTAAAAGGTTGTACAAGTGTGTACAAGGTTGTACAAGTGTGTACAAGCTTGTACAAGTGTGTACAAGGTTGTACAAGTGTGTACAAGGTTGTACAAGTGTGTACAAGCTTGTACAAGTGTGTACAAGGTTGTACAAGTGTGTACAAGGTTGTTCAAATGTGTACATGTTTGTACAAGTGTGTTTAAGTTTGTACAAGGTTGTACAAATGTGTACAAGGGTGTACAAAAGTGTTCAAGGGTGCACAAGTTTGTACAAGTGTGTACAAGTGTGTACAAGCTTGTACAAGTGTGTACAAGCTTGTACAAGTGTGTACAAGCTTGTACAAGTGTGTACAAGGGTGTACAGGTTTGTACAAGGTTGTACAAGTGTGTACAAGGGTGTACAAGTATGTACAAGAATGTAAAATTTTGTACAAGTGTGTACAAGGGTGTACAAGTGTGTACAAGGTTGTACAAGTGTGTACAAGGTTTTACAATTGTGTACAAGGTTGTACAAGTGTGTACAAGGTTGTACAAGTGTGTACAAGGGTGTACAGGTTTGTACAAGGTTGCACAAGTGTGTACAAGAGTGTACAATCGTGTACAAGCTTGTACAAGTGTGTACAAGGGTGTACAGGTTTGTACAAGGTTGTACAAGTGTGTACAAGGTTGTACAAGTGTGTACAAGGGTGTACAAGTTTGTACAAGTGTGTACAAGTTTGTACAAGTGTGTACAAGTTTGTACAAGTGTGTACAAGTTTGTACAAGTGTGTACAAGTTTGTACAAGTTTGTACAAATGTATACAAGGGTGTACAGAAGTGTACAAGGGTGCACAAGTTTGTACAAGGGTGTACAAGTGTGTACAAGCTTGTACAAGTGTGTACAAGCTTGTACAAGTGTGTACAAGGGTGTACAGGTTTGTACAATTTTGTACAAGTGTTTACAAGGGTGTACAAGTATGTACAAGAATGTACAAGTTTGTACAAGTGTGTACAAGTTTGTAAAAGGTTGTACATGTGTGTACAAGGGTGTACAAGTGTGTACAAGGGTGTACAATCGTGTACAAGCTTGTACAAGTGTGTACAAGGATGTACAGGTTTGTACAAGGTTGTACAAGTGTGTACAAGGGTGTACAAATGTATACAAGGATGTAAAAGTTTGTACAAGTGTGTACAAGTTTGTACAAGGTTGTACAAGTAAGTACAAGTTTGTACAAGAATGTACAAGTGTGTACAAGGTTTTACAATTGTGTAAAAGGTTGTACAAGTGTGTACAAGGTTGTACAAGTGTGTACAAGCTTGTACAAGTGTGTACAAGGTTGTACAAGTGTGTACAAGGTTGTACAAGTGTGTACAAGCTTGTACAAGTGTGTACAAGGTTGTACAAGTGTGTACAAGGTTGTTTAAGTGTGTACATGTTTGTACAAGTGTGTTTAAGTTTGTACAAGGTTGTACAAATGTGTACAAGGGTGTACAAAAGTGTTCAAGGGTGCACAAGTTTGTACAAGTGTGTACAAGTGTGTACAAGCTTGTACAAGTGTGTACAAGCTTGTACAAGTGTGTACAAGCTTGTACAAGTGTGTACAAGGGTGTACAGGTTTGTACAAGGTTGTACAAGTGTGTACAAGGGTGTACAAGTATGTACAAGAATGTAAAATTTTGTACAAGTGTGTACAAGGGTGTACAAGTGTGTACAAGGTTGTACAAGTGTGTACAAGGTTTTACAATTGTGTACAAGTTTGTACAATTGTGTACAAGGTTGTACAAGTGTGTACGAGGTTGTACAAGTGTGTACAAGGTTGTACAAGTGTGTACAAGGTTGTACAAGTGTGTACAAGGTTGTACAAGTGTACACAAGTTTGTACAAGTGTGTACAAGTTTGTACAAGTTAGTACAAGTTTGTACAAGGTTGTACAAATGTGTACAAGGGTGTACAAAAGTGTACAAGGGTGCACAAGTTTGTACAAGGGTGTACAAGTGTGTACAAGCGTGTACAAGTGTGTACAAGCTTGTACAAGTGTGTACAAGCTTGTACAAGTGTGTACAAGGGTGTACAGGTTTGTACAAGGTTGTACAAGTGTGTACAAGGGTGTACAAGTATGTACAAGAATGTACAATTTTGTACAAGTGTGTACAAGTTTGTAAAAGGTTGTACAAGTGTGTACAAGGGTGTACAAGTGTGTACAAGGTTGTACAAGTGTGTACAAGCTTGAACAAGTGTGTACAAGGTTGTACAAGTGTGTACAAGGTTGTACAAGTGTGTACAAGGTTGCACAAGTGTGTACAAGAGTGTACAATCGTGTACAAGCTTGTACAAGTGTGTACAAGGGTGTACAGGTTTGTACAAGGTTGTACAAGTGTGTACAAGGTTGTACAAGTGTGTACAAGGGTGTACAAGTTTGTACAAGTGTGTACAAGTTTGTACAAGTGTGTACAAGTTTGTACAAGTTTGTACAAATGTATACAAGGGTGTACAAAAGTGTACAAGGGTGCACAAGTTTGTACAAGGGTGTACAAGTGTGTACAAGCTTGTACAAGTGTGTACAAGCTTGTACAAGTGTGTACAAGGGTGTACAGGTTTGTACAATTTTGTACAAGTGTTTACAAGGGTGTACAAGTATGTACAAGAATGTACAAGTTTGTACAAGTGTGTACAAGTTTGTAAAAGGTTGTACATGTGTGTACAAGGGTGTACAAGTGTGTACAAGGGTGCACAAGTGTGTACAAGGGTGTACAATCGTGTACAAGCTTGTACAAGTGTGTACAAGGGTGTACAGGTTTGTACAAGGTTGTACAAGTGTGTACAAGGGTGTACAAATGTATACAAGGATGTTAAAATTTGTACAAGTGTGTACAAGTTTGTACAAGGTTGTACAAGTAAGTACAAGTTTGTACAAGAATGTACAAGTGTGTACAAGGTTTTACAATTGTGTAAAAGGTTGTACAAGTGTGTACAAGGTTGTACAAGTGTGTACAAGCTTGTACAAGTGTGTACAAGGTTGTACAAGTGTGTACAAGGTTGTACAAGTGTGTACAAGCTTGTACAAGTGTGTACAAGGTTGTACAAGTGTGTACAAGGTTGTTCAAGTGTGTACATGTTTGTACAAGTGTGTTTAAGTTTGTACAAGGTTGTACAAATGTGTACAAGGGTGTACAAAAGTGTTCAAGGGTGCACAAGTTTGTACAAGGGTGTACAAGTGTGTACAAGCTTGTACAAGTGTGTACAAGCTTGTACAAGTGTGTACAAGCTTGTACAAGTGTGTACAAGCTTGTACAAGTGTGTACAAGGGTGTACAGGTTTGTACAAGGTTGTACAAGTGTGTACAAGGGTGTACAAGTATGTACAAGAATGTAAAATTTTGTACAAGTGTGTACAAGGGTGTACAAGTGTGTACAAGGTTGTACAAGTGTGTACAAGGTTTTACAATTGTGTACAAGGTTGTACAAGTGTGTACAAGGTTGTACAAGTGTGTACGAGGTTGTACAAGGGTGTACGAGGTTGTACAAGTGTGTACAAGGTTGTACAAGTGTGTACAAGGTTGTACAAGTGTGTACAAGGTTGTACAAGTGTACACAAGTTTGTACAAGTGTGTACAAGTTTGTACAAGTGTGTACAAGTTTGTACAAGGTTGTACAAATGTGTACAAGGGTGTACAAAAGTGTACAAGGGTGCACAAGTTTGTACAAGGGTGTACAAGTGTGTACAAGCTTGTACAAGTGTGTACAAGCTTGTACAAGTGTGTACAAGGGTGTACAGGTTTGTACAAGGTTGTACAAGTGTGTACAAGGGTGTACAAGTATGTACCAGAATGTACAATTTTGTACAAGTGTGTACAAGTTTGTAAAGGGTTGTACAAGTGTGTACAAGGGTGTACAAGTGTGTACAAGGTTGTACAAGTGTGTACAAGCTTGAACAAGTGTGTACAAGGTTGTACAAGTGTGTACAAGGTTGTACAAATGTGTACAAGGTTGCACAAGTGTGTACAAGAGTGTACAATCGTGTACAAGCTTGTACAAGTGTGTACAAGGGTGTACAAGAGTGTACAAGTTTGTACAAGTGTGTACAAGTTTGTACAAGTGTGTACAAGTTTGTACAAGTGTGTACAACTTTGTACAAGTTTGTACAAATGTATACAAGGGTGTACAAAAGTGTACAAGGGTGCACAAGTTTGTACAAGGGTGTACAAGTGTGTACAAGGGTGTACAGGTTTGTACAATTTTGTACAAGTGTTTACAAGGGTGTACAAGTATGTACAAGAATGTACAAGTTTGTACAAGTGTGTACAAGTTTGTAAAAGGTTGTACATGTGTGTACAAGGGTGTACAAGTGTGTACAAGGGTGCACAAGTGTGTACAAGGGTGTACAATCGTGTACAAGCTTGTACAAGTGTGTACAAGGGTGTACAGGTTTGTACAAGGTTGTACAAGTGTGTACAAGGTTGTACAAGTGTGTACAAGGTTGCACAAGTGTGTACAAGAGTGTACAATCGTGTACAAGCTTGTACAAGTGTGTACAAGGGTGTACAGGTTTGTACAAGGTTGTACAAGTGTGTACAAGGTTGTACAAGTGTGTACAAGGGTGTACAAGTTTGTACAAGTGTGTACAAGTTTGTACAAGAGTGTACAAGTTTGTACAAGTTTGTACAAATGTATACAAGGGTGTACAGAAGTGTACAAGGGTGCACAAGTTTGTACAAGGGTGTACAAGTGTGTACAAGCTTGTACAAGTGTGTACAAGCTTGTACAAGTGTGTACAAGGGTGTACAGGTTTGTACAATTTTGTACAAGTGTTTACAAGGGTGTACAAGTATGTACAAGAATTTACAAGTTTGTACAAGTGTGTACAAGTTTGTAAAAGGTTGTACATGTGTGTACAAGGGTGTACAAGTGTGTACAAGGGTGCACAAGTGTGTACAAGGGTGTACAATCGTGTACAAGCTTGTACAAGTGTGTACAAGGATGTACAGGTTTGTACAAGGTTGTACAAGTGTGTACAAGGGTGTACAAATGTATACAAGGATGTAAAAGTTTGTAAAAGTGTGTACAAGTTTGTACAAGGTTGTACAAGTAAGTACAAGTTTGTACAAGAATGTACAAGTGTGTACAAGGTTTTACAATTGTGTAAAAGGTTGTACAAGTGTGTACAAGGTTGTACAAGTGTGTACAAGCTTGTACAAGTGTGTACAAGGTTGTACAAGTGTGTACAAGGTTGTACAAGTGTGTACAAGCTTGTACAAGTGTGTACAAGGTTGTACAAGTGTGTACAAGGTTGTTCAAGTGTGTACATGTTTGTACAAGTGTGTTTAAGTTTGTACAAGGTTGTACAAATGTGTACAAGGGTGTACAAAAGTGTTCAAGGGTGCACAAGTTTGTACAAGTGTGTACAAGTATGTACAAGCTTGTACAAGTGTGTACAAGGGTGTACAGGTTTGTACAAGGTTGTACAAGTGTGTACAAGCTTGTACAAGTGTGTACAAGGGGGTACAGGTTTGTACAAGGTTGTACAAGTGTGTACAAGGGTGTACAAGTATGTACAAGAATGTACAATTTTGTACAAGTGTGTACAAGTTTGTAAAAGGTTGTACAAGTGTGTACAAGGGTGTACAAGTGTGTACAAGGTTGTACAAGTGTGTACAAGCTTGAACAAGTGTGTACAAGGTTGTACAAGTGTGTACAAGGTTGTACAAGTGTGTACAAGGTTGCACAAGTGTGTACAAGAGTGTGCAATCGTGTACAAGCTTGTACAAGTGTGTACAAGGGTGTACAGGTTTGTACAAGGTTGTACAAGTGTGTACAAGGTTGTACAAGTGTGTACAAGGGTGTACAAGTTTGTACAAGTGTGTACAAGTTTGTACAAGTGTGTACAAGTTTGTACAAGTTTGTACAAATGTATACAAGGGTGTACAGAAGTGTACAAGGGTGCACAAGTTTGTACAAGGGTGTACAAGTGTGTACAAGCTTGTACAAGTGTGTACAAGCTTGTACAAGTGTGTACAAGGGTGTACAGGTTTGTACAATTTTGTACAAGTGTTTACAAGGGTGTACAAGTATGTACAAGAATGTACAAGTTTGTACAAGTGTGAACAAGTTTGTAAAAGGTTGTACATGTGTGTACAAGGGTGTACAAGTGTGTACAAGGGTGCACAAGTGTGTACAAGGGTGAACAATCGTGTACAAGCTTGTACAAGTGTGTACAAGGGTGTACAGGTTTGTACAAGGTTGTACAAGTGTGTACAAGGGTGTACAAATGTATACAAGGATGTAAAAGTTTGTACAAGTGTGTACAAGTTTGTACAAGGTTGTACAAGTGAGTACAAGTTTGTACAAGAATGTACAAGTGTGTACAAGGTTTTACAATTGTGTAAAAGGTTGTACAAGTGTGTACAAGGTTGTACAAGTGTGTACAAGCTTGTACAAGTGTGTACAAGGTTGTACAAGTGTGTACAAGGTTGTACAAGTGTGTACAAGCTTGTACAAGTGTGTACAAGGTTGTACAAGTGTGTACAAGGTTGTTCAAATGTGTACATGTTTGTACAAGTGTGTTTAAGTTTGTACAAGCTTGTACAAGTGTGTACAAGCTTGTACAAGTGTGTACAAGCTTGTACAAGTAAGTACAAGGGTGTACAGGTTTGTACAAGTGTGTACAAGCTTGTACAAGTGTGTACAAGCTTGTACAAGTGTGTACAAGGGTGTACAGGTTTGTACAAGGTTGTACAAGTGTGTACAAGGGTGTACAAGTATGTACAAGAATGTAAAATTTTGTACAAGTGTGTACAAGGGTGTACAAGTGTGTACAAGGTTGTACAAGTGTGTACAAGGTTTTACAATTGTGTACAAGGTTGTACAAGTGTGTACAAGGTTGTACAAGTGTGTACAAGGGTGTACAGGTTTGTACAAGGTTGCACAAGTGTGTACAAGAGTGTACAATCGTGTACAAGCTTGTACAAGTGTGTACAAGGGTGTACAGGTTTGTACAAGGTTGTACAAGTGTGTACAAGGTTGTACAAGTGTGTACAAGGGTGTACAAGTTTGTACAAGTGTGTACAAGTTTGTACAAGTGTGTACAAGTTTGTACAAGTGTGTACAAGTTTGTACAAGTTTGTACAAGTTTGTACAAGTTTGTACAAATGTATACAAGGGTGTACAGAAGTGTACAAGGGTGCACAAGTTTGTACAAGGGTGTACAAGTGTGTACAAGCTTGTACAAGTGTGTACAAGCTTGTACAAGTGTGTACAAGGGTGTACAGGTTTGTACAATTTTGTACAAGTGTTTACAAGGGTGTACAAGTATGTACAAGAATGTACAAGTTTGTACAAGCGTGTACAAGTTTGTAAAAGGTTGTACATGTGTGTACAAGGGTGTACAAGTGTGTACAAGGGTGTACAATCGTGTACAAGCTTGTACAAGTGTGTACAAGGGTGTACAGGTTTGTACAAGGTTGTACAAGTGTGTACAAGGTTGTACAAGTGTGTACAAGGGTGTACAAGTTTGTACAAGTGTGTACAAGTTTGTACAAGTGTATACAAGTTTGTACAAGTTTGTACAAATGTATACAAGGGTGTACAAAAGTGTACAAGGGTGCACAAGTTTGTACAAGGGTGTACAAGTGTGTACAAGCTTGTACAAGTGTGTACAAGCTTGTACAAGTGTGTACAAGCTTGTACAAGTGTGTACAAGGGTGTACAGGTTTGTACAATTTTGTACAAGTGTTTACAAGGGTGTACAAGTATGTACAAGATTGTACAAGTTTGTACAAGTGTGTACAAGTTTGTAAAAGGTTGTACATGTGTGTACAAGGGTGTACAAGTGTGTACAAGGGTGCACAAGTGTGTACAAGGGTGTACAATCGTGTACAAGCTTGTACAAGTGTGTACAAGGGTGTACAGGTTTGTACAAGGTTGTACAAGTGTGTACAAGGGTGTACAAATGTATACAAGGATGTTAAAATTTGTACAAGTGTGTACAAGTTTGTACAAGGTTGTACAAGTAAGTACAAGTTTGTACAAGAATGTACAAGTGTGTACAAGGTTTTACAATTGTGTAAAAGGTTGTACAAGTGTGTACAAGGTTGTACAAGTGTGTACAAGCTTGTACAAGTGTGTACAAGGTTGTACAAGTGTGTACAAGGTTGTACAAGTGTGTACAAGCTTGTACAAGTGTGTACAAGGTTGTACAAGTGTGTACAAGGTTGTTCAAGTGTGTACATGTTTGTACAAGTGTGTTTAAGTTTGTACAAGGTTGTACAAATGTGTACAAGGGTGTACAAAAGTGTTCAAGGGTGCACAAGTTTGTACAAGGGTGTACAAGTGTGTACAAGCTTGTACAAGTGTGTACAAGCTTGTACAAGTGTGTACAAGCTTGTACAAGTGTGTACAAGGGTGTACAGGTTTGTACAAGGTTGTACAAGTGTGTACAAGGGTGTACAAGTATGTACAAGAATGTAAAATTTTGTACAAGTGTGTACAAGGGTGTACAAGTGTGTACAAGGTTGTACAAGTGTGTACAAGGTTTTACAATTGTGTACAAGGTTGTACAAGTGTGTACAAGGTTGTACAAGTGTGTACAAGGTTGTACAAGTGTGTACAAGGGTGTACAAGTATGTACAAGGTTGCACAAGTGTGTACAAGAGTGTACAATCGTGTACAAGCTTGTACAAGTGTGTACAAGGGTGTACAGGTTTGTACAAGGTTGTACAAGTGTGTACAAGGTTGTACAAGTGTGTACAAGGGTGTACAAGTTTGTACAAGTGTGTACAAGTTTGTACAAGTGTGTACAAGTTTGTACAAGTGTGTACAAGTTTGTACAAGTTTGTACAAGTTTGTACAAGTTTGTACAAATGTATACAAGGGTGTACAGAAGTGTACAAGGGTGCACAAGTTTGTACAAGGGTGTACAAGTGTGTACAAGCTTGTACAAGTGTGTACAAGCTTGTACAAGTGTGTACAAGGGTGTACAGGTTTGTACAATTTTGTACAAGTGTTTACAAGGGTGTACAAGTATGTACAAGAATGTACAAGTTTGTACAAGTGTGTACAAGTTTGTAAAAGGTTGTACATGTGTGTACAAGGGTGTACAAGTGTGTACAAGGGTGTACAATCGTGTACAAGCTTGTACAAGTGTGTACAAGGGTGTACAGGTTTGTACAAGGTTGTACAAGTGTGTACAAGGTTGTACAAGTGTGTACAAGGGTGTACAAGTTTGTACAAGTGTGTACAAGTTTGTACAAGTGTATACAAGTTTGTACAAGTTTGTACAAATGTATACAAGGGTGTACAAAAGTGTACAAGGGTGCACAAGTTTGTACAAGGGTGTACAAGTGTGTACAAGCTTGTACAAGTGTGTACAAGCTTGTACAAGTGTGTACAAGCTTGTACAAGTGTGTACAAGGGTGTACAGGTTTGTACAATTTTGTACAAGTGTTTACAAGGGTGTACAAGTATGTACAAGAATGTACAAGTTTGTACAAGTGTGTACAAGTTTGTAAAAGGTTGTACATGTGTGTACAAGGGTGTACAAGTGTGTACAAGGGTGCACAAGTGTGTACAAGGGTGTACAATCGTGTACAAGCTTGTACAAGTGTGTACAAGGGTGTACAGGTTTGTACAAGGTTGTACAAGTGTGTACAAGGGTGTACAAATGTATACAAGGATGTTAAAATTTGTACAAGTGTGTACAAGTTTGTACAAGGTTGTACAAGTAAGTACAAGTTTGTACAAGAATGTACAAGTGTGTACAAGGTTTTACAATTGTGTAAAAGGTTGTACAAGTGTGTACAAGGTTGTACAAGTGTGTACAAGCTTGTACAAGTGTGTACAAGGTTGTACAAGTGTGTACAAGGTTGTACAAGTGTGTACAAGCTTGTACAAGTGTGTACAAGGTTGTACAAGTGTGTACAAGGTTGTTCAAGTGTGTACATGTTTGTACAAGTGTGTTTAAGTTTGTACAAGGTTGTACAAATGTGTACAAGGGTGTACAAAAGTGTTCAAGGGTGCACAAGTTTGTACAAGGGTGTACAAGTGTGTACAAGCTTGTACAAGTGTGTACAAGCTTGTACAAGTGTGTACAAGCTTGTACAAGTGTGTACAAGGGTGTACAGGTTTGTACAAGGTTGTACAAGTGTGTACAAGGGTGTACAAGTATGTACAAGAATGTAAAATTTTGTACAAGTGTGTACAAGGGTGTACAAGTGTGTACAAGGTTGTACAAGTGTGTACAAGGTTTTACAATTGTGTACAAGGTTGTACAAGTGTGTACAAGGTTGTACAAGTGTGTACGAGGTTGTACAAGTGTGTACAAGGTTGTACAAGTGTGTACAAGGTTGTACAAGTGTGTACAAGGTTGTACAAGTGTACACAAGTTTGTACAAGTGTGTACAAGTTTGTACAAGTGTGTACAAGTTTGTACAAGGTTGTACAAATGTGTACAAGGGTGTACAAAAGTGTACAAGGGTGCACAAGTTTGTACAAGGGTGTACAAGTGTGTACAAGTGTGTACAAGGTTGTACAAGTGTGTACAAGGTTTTACAATTGTGTACAAGGTTGTACAAGTGTGTACAAGGTTGTACAAGTGTGTACGAGGTTGTACAAGTGTGTACAAGGTTGTACAAGTGTGTACAAGGTTGTACAAGTGTGTACAAGGTTGTACAAGTGTACACAAGTTTGTACAAGTGTGTACAAGTTTGTACAAGTGTGTACAAGTTTGTACAAGGTTGTACAAGTGTGTACAAGGTTTTACAATTGTGTACAAGGTTGTACAAGTGTGTACAAGGTTGTACAAGTGTGTACAAGTTTGTACAAGGTTGTACAAATGTGTACAAGGGTGTACAAAAGTGTACAGGGGTGCACAAGTTTGTACAAGGGTGTACAAGTGTGTACAAGCTTGTACAAGTGTGTACAAGCTTGTACAAGTGTGTACAAGGGTGTACAGGTTTGTACAAGGTTGTACAAGTGTGTACAAGGGTGTACAAGTATGTACCAGAATGTACAATTTTGTACAAGTGTGTACAAGTTTGTAAAGGGTTGTACAAGTGTGTACAAGGGTGTACAAGTGTGTACAAGGTTGTACAAGTGTGTACAAGCTTGAACAAGTGTGTACAAGGTTGTACAAGTGTGTACAAGGTTGTACAAATGTGTACAAGGTTGCACAAGTGTGTACAAGAGTGTACAATCGTGTACAAGCTTGTACAAGTGTGTACAAGGGTGTACAGGTTTGTACAAGGTTGTACAAGTGTGTACAAGGTTGTACAAATGTGTACAAGGGTGTACAAGTTTGTACAAGTGTGTACAAGTTTGTACAAGTGTGTACAAGTTTGTACAAGTGTGTACAACTTTGTACAAGTTTGTACAAATGTATACAAGGGTGTACAAAAGTGTACAAGGGTGCACAAGTTTGTACAAGGGTGTACAAGTGTGTACAAGCTTGTACAAGTGTGTACAAGCTTGTACAAGTGTGTACAAGGGTGTACAGGTTTGTACAATTTTGTACAAGTGTTTACAAGGGTGTACAAGTATGTAAAGAATGTACAAGTTTGTACAAGTGTGTACAAGTTTGTAAAAGGTTGTACATGTGTGTACAAGGGTGTACAAGTGTGTACAAGGGTGCACAAGTGTGTACAAGGGTGTACAATCGTGTACAAGCTTGTACAAGTGTGTACAAGGGTGTACAGGTTTGTACAAGGTTGTACAAGTGTGTACAAGGTTGTACAAGTGTGTACAAGGTTGCACAAGTGTGTACAAGAGTGTACAATCGTGTACAAGCTTGTACAAGTGTGTACAAGGGTGTACAGGTTTGTACAAGGTTGTACAAGTGTGTACAAGGTTGTACAAGTGTGTACAAGGGTGTACAAGTTTGTACAAGTGTGTACAAGTTTGTACAAGTGTGTACAAGTTTGTACAAGTTTGTACAAATGTATACAAGGGTGTACAGAAGTGTACAAGGGTGCACAAGTTTGTACAAGGGTGTACAAGTGTGTACAAGCTTGTACAAGTGTGTACAAGCTTGTACAAGTGTGTACAAGGGTGTACAGGTTTGTACAATTTTGTACAAGTGTTTACAAGGGTGTACAAGTATGTACAAGAATTTACAAGTTTGTACAAGTGTGTACAAGTTTGTAAAAGGTTGTACATGTGTGTACAAGGGTGTACAAGTGTGTACAAGGGTGCACAAGTGTGTACAAGGGTGTACAATCGTGTACAAGCTTGTACAAGTGTGTACAAGGATGTACAGGTTTGTACAAGGTTGTACAAGTGTGTACAAGGGTGTACAAATGTATACAAGGATGTAAAAGTTTGTAAAAGTGTGTACAAGTTTGTACAAGGTTGTACAAGTAAGTACAAGTTTGTACAAGAATGTACAAGTGTGTACAAGGTTTTACAATTGTGTAAAAGGTTGTACAAGTGTGTACAAGGTTGTACAAGTGTGTACAAGCTTGTACAAGTGTGTACAAGGTTGTACAAGTGTGTACAAGTTTGTAAAAGGTTGTACATGTGTGTTCAAGGGTGTACAAGTGTGTACAAGGGTGTACAATCGTGTACAAGCTTGTACAAGTGTGTACAAGGGTGTACAGGTTTGTACAAGGTTGTACAAGTGTGTACAAGGTTGTACAAGTGTGTACAAGGGTGTACAAGTTTGTACAAGTGTGTACAAGTTTGTACAAGTGTATACAAGTTTGTACAAGTTTGTACAAATGTATACAAGGGTGTACAAAAGTGTACAAGGGTGCACAAGTTTGTACAAGGGTGTACAAGTGTGTACAAGCTTGTACAAGTGTGTACAAGGGTGTACAGGTTTGTACAATTTTGTACAAGTGTTTACAAGGGTGTACAAGTATGTACAAGAATGTACAAGTTTGTACAAGTGTGTACAAGTTTGTAAAAGGTTGTACATGTGTGTACAAGGGTGTACAAGTGTGTACAAGGGTGCACAAGTGTGTACAAGGGTGTACAATCGTGTACAAGCTTGTACAAGTGTGTACAAGGGTGTACAGGTTTGTACAAGGTTGTACAAGTGTGTACAAGGGTGTACAAATGTATACAAGGATGTTAAAATTTGTACAAGTGTGTACAAGTTTGTACAAGGTTGTACAAGTAAGTACAAGTTTGTACAAGAATGTACAAGTGTGTACAAGGTTTTACAATTGTGTAAAAGGTTGTACAAGTGTGTACAAGGTTGTACAAGTGTGTACAAGCTTGTACAAGTGTGTACAAGGTTGTACAAGTGTGTACAAGGTTGTACAAGTGTGTACAAGCTTGTACAAGTGTGTACAAGGTTGTACAAGTGTGTACAAGGTTGTTCAAGTGTGTACATGTTTGTACAAGTGTGTTTAAGTTTGTACAAGGTTGTACAAATGTGTACAAGGGTGTACAAAAGTGTTCAAGGGTGCACAAGTTTGTACAAGGGTGTACAAGTGTGTACAAGCTTGTACAAGTGTGTACAAGCTTGTACAAGTGTGTACAAGCTTGTACAAGTGTGTACAAGGGTGTACAGGTTTGTACAAGGTTGTACAAGTGTGTACAAGGGTGTACAAGTATGTACAAGAATGTAAAATTTTGTACAAGTGTGTACAAGGGTGTACAAGTGTGTACAAGGTTGTACAAGTGTGTACAAGGTTTTACAATTGTGTACAAGGTTGTACAAGTGTGTACAAGGTTGTACAAGTGTGTACGAGGTTGTACAAGTGTGTACAAGGTTGTACAAGTGTGTACAAGGTTGTACAAGTGTGTACAAGGTTGTACAAGTGTACACAAGTTTGTACAAGTGTGTACAAGTTTGTACAAGTGTGTACAAGTTTGTACAAGGTTGTACAAATGTGTACAAGGGTGTACAAAAGTGTACAAGGGTGCACAAGTTTGTACAAGGGTGTACAAGTGTGTACAAGTGTGTACAAGGTTGTACAAGTGTGTACAAGGTTTTACAATTGTGTACAAGGTTGTACAAGTGTGTACAAGGTTGTACAAGTGTGTACGAGGTTGTACAAGTGTGTACAAGGTTGTACAAGTGTGTACAAGGTTGTACAAGTGTGTACAAGGTTGTACAAGTGTACACAAGTTTGTACAAGTGTGTACAAGTTTGTACAAGTGTGTACAAGTTTGTACAAGGTTGTACAAGTGTGTACAAGGTTTTACAATTGTGTACAAGGTTGTACAAGTGTGTACAAGGTTGTACAAGTGTGTACGAGGTTGTACAAGTGTGTACAAGGTTGTACAAGTGTGTACAAGGTTGTACAAGTGTGTACAAGGTTGTACAAGTGTACACAAGTTTGTACAAGTGTGTACAAGTTTGTACAAGTGTGTACAAGTTTGTACAAGGTTGTACAAATGTGTACAAGGGTGTACAAAAGTGTACAAGGGTGCACAAGTTTGTACAAGGGTGTACAAGTGTGTACAAGCTTGTACAAGTGTGTACAAGCTTGTACAAGTGTGTACAAGGGTGTACAGGTTTGTACAAGGTTGTACAAGTGTGTACAAGGGTGTACAAGTATGTACCAGAATGTACAATTTTGTACAAGTGTGTACAAGTTTGTAAAGGGTTGTACAAGTGTGTACAAGGGTGTACAAGTGTGTACAAGGTTGTACAAGTGTGTACAAGCTTGAACAAGTGTGTACAAGGTTGTACAAGTGTGTACAAGGTTGTACAAATGTGTACAAGGTTGCACAAGTGTGTACAAGAGTGTACAATCGTGTACAAGCTTGTACAAGTGTGTACAAGGGTGTACAGGTTTGTACAAGGTTGTACAAGTGTGTACAAGGTTGTACAAGTGTGTACAAGGGTGTACAAGTTTGTACAAGTGTGTACAAGTTTGTACAAGTGTGTACAAGTTTGTACAAGTGTGTACAACTTTGTACAAGTTTGTACAAATGTATACAAGGGTGTACAAAAGTGTACAAGGGTGCACAAGTTTGTACAAGGGTGTACAAGTGTGTACAAGCTTGTACAAGTGTGTACAAGCTTGTACAAGTGTGTACAAGGGTGTACAGGTTTGTACAATTTTGTACAAGTGTTTACAAGGGTGTACAAGTATGTACAAGAATGTACAAGTTTGTACAAGTGTGTACAAGTTTGTAAAAGGTTGTACATGTGTGTACAAGGGTGTACAAGTGTGTACAAGGGTGCACAAGTGTGTACAAGGGTGTACAATCGTGTACAAGCTTGTACAAGTGTGTACAAGGGTGTACAGGTTTGTACAAGGTTGTACAAGTGTGTACAAGGTTGTACAAGTGTGTACAAGGTTGCACAAGTGTGTACAAGAGTGTACAATCGTGTACAAGCTTGTACAAGTGTGTACAAGGGTGTACAGGTTTGTACAAGGTTGTACAAGTGTGTACAAGGTTGTACAAGTGTGTACAAGGGTGTACAAGTTTGTACAAGTGTGTACAAGTTTGTACAAGTGTGTACAAGTTTGTACAAGTTTGTACAAATGTATACAAGGGTGTACAGAAGTGTACAAGGGTGCACAAGTTTGTACAAGGGTGTACAAGTGTGTACAAGCTTGTACAAGTGTGTACAAGCTTGTACAAGTGTGTACAAGGGTGTACAGGTTTGTACAATTTTGTACAAGTGTTTACAAGGGTGTACAAGTATGTACAAGAATTTACAAGTTTGTACAAGTGTGTACAAGTTTGTAAAAGGTTGTACATGTGTGTACAAGGGTGTACAAGTGTGTACAAGGGTGCACAAGTGTGTACAAGGGTGTACAATCGTGTACAAGCTTGTACAAGTGTGTACAAGGATGTACAGGTTTGTACAAGGTTGTACAAGTGTGTACAAGGGTGTACAAATGTATACAAGGATGTAAAAGTTTGTAAAAGTGTGTACAAGTTTGTACAAGGTTGTACAAGTAAGTACAAGTTTGTACAAGAATGTACAAGTGTGTACAAGGTTTTACAATTGTGTAAAAGGTTGTACAAGTGTGTACAAGGTTGTACAAGTGTGTACAAGCTTGTACAAGTGTGTACAAGGTTGTACAAGTGTGTACAAGGTTGTACAAGTGTGTACAAGCTTGTACAAGTGTGTACAAGGTTGTACAAGTGTGTACAAGGTTGTTCAAGTGTGTACATGTTTGTACAAGTGTGTTTAAGTTTGTACAAGGTTGTACAAATGTGTACAAGGGTGTACAAAAGTGTTCAAGGGTGCACAAGTTTGTACAAGTGTGTACAAGTATGTACAAGCTTGTACAAGTGTGTACAAGCTTGTACAAGTGTGTACAAGCTTGTACAAGTGTGTACAAGCTTGTACAAGTGTGTACAAGGGTGTACAGGTTTGTACAAGGTTGTACAAGTGTGTACAAGGGTGTACAAGTATGTACAAGAATGTAAAATCTTGTACAAGTGTGTACAAGGGTGTACAAGTGTGTACAAGGTTGTACAAGTGTGTACAAGGTTTTACAATTGTGTACAAGGTTGTACAAGTGTGTACAAGGTTGTACAAGTGTGTACGAGGTTGTACAAGTGTGTACAAGGTTGTACAAGTGTGTACAAGGTTGTACAAGTGTGTACAAGGTTGTACAAGTGTACACAATTTTGTACAAGTGTGTACAAGTTTGTACAAGTTAGTACAAGTTTGTACAAGGTTGTACAAATGTGTACAAGGGTGTACAAAAGTGTACAAGGGTGCACAAGTTTGTACAAGGGTGTACAAGTGTGTACAAGCTTGTACAAGTGTGTACAAGCTTGTACAAGTGTGTACAAGCTTGTACAAGTGTGTACAAGGGTGTACAGGTTTGTACAAGGTTGTACAAGTGTGTACAAGGGTGTACAAGTATGTACAAGAATGTACAATTTTGTACAAGTGTGTACAAGTTTGTAAAAGGTTGTACAAGTGTGTACAAGGGTGTACAAGTGTGTACAAGGGTGTACAAGTGTGTACAAGGTTGTACAAGTGTGTACAAGCTTGAACAAGTGTGTACAAGGTTGTACAAGTGTGTACAAGGTTGTACAAGTGTGTACAAGGTTGCACAAGTGTGTACAAGAGTGTACAATCGTGTACAAGCTTGTACAAGTGTGTACAAGGGTGTACAGGTTTGTACAAGGTAGTACAAGTGTGTACAAGGTTGTACAAGTGTGTACAAGGGTGTACAAGTTTGTACAAGTGTGTACAAGTTTGTACAAGTGTGTACAAGTTTGTACAAGTTTGTACAAATGTATACAAGGGTGTACAAAAGTGTACAAGGGTGCACAAGTTTGTACAAGGGTGTACAAGTGTGTACAAGCTTGTACAAGTGTGTACAAGCTTGTACAAGTGTGTACAAGGGTGTACAGGTTTGTACAATTTTGTACAAGTGTTTACAAGGGTGTACAAGTATGTACAAGAATGTACAAGTTTGTACAAGTGTGTACAAGTTTGTAAAAGGTTGTACATGTGTGTACAAGTGTGTACAAGTGTGTACAAGGGTGCACAAGTGTGTACAAGGGTGTACAATCGTGTACAAGCTTGTACAAGTGTGTACAAGGGTGTACAGGTTTGTACAAGGTTGTACAAGTGTGTACAAGGGTGTACAAATGTATACAAGGATGTTAAAATTTGTACAAGTGTGTACAAGTTTGTACAAGGTTGTACAAGTAAGTACAAGTTTGTACAAGAATGTACAAGTGTGTACAAGGTTTTACAATTGTGTAAAAGGTTGTACAAGTGTGTACAAGGTTGTACAAGTGTGTACAAGGTTGTACAAGTGTGTACAAGGTTGTACAAGTGTGTACAAGGTTGTACAAGTGTGTACAAGCTTGTACAAGTGTGTACAAGGTTGTACAAGTGTGTACAAGGTTGTTCAAGTGTGTACATGTTTGTACAAGTGTGTTTAAGTTTGTACAAGGTTGTACAAATGTGTACAAGGGTGTACAAAAGTGTTCAAGGGTGCACAAGTTTGTACAAGGGTGTACAAGTGTGTACAAGCTTGTACAAGTGTGTACAAGGGTGTACAGGTTTGTACAAGGTTGTACAAGTGTGTACAAGGGTGTACAAGTATGTACAAGAATGTACAATTTTGTACAAGTGTGTACAAGTTTGTAAAAGGTTGTACAAGTGTGTACAAGGGTGTACAAGTGTGTACAAGGGTGTACAAATGTATACAAGGATGTAAAAGTTTGTAAAAGTGTGTACAAGTTTGTACAAGGTTGTAAAAGTAAGTACAAGTTTGTTCAAGAATGTACAAGTGTGTACAAGGTTTTACAATTGTGTAAAAGGTTGTACAAGTGTGTACAAGGTTGTACAAGTGTGTACAAGCTTGTACAAGTGTGTACAAGGTTGTACAAGTGTGTACAAGCTTGTACAAGTGTGTACAAGGTTGTACAAGTGTGTACAAGGTTGTACAAGTGTGTACAAGCTTGTACAAGTGTGTACAAGGTTGTACAAGTGTGTACAAGGTTGTTCAAGTGTGTACATGTTTGTACAAGTGTGTTTAAGTTTGTACAAGGTTGTACAAATGTGTACAAGGGTGTACAAAAGTGTTCAAGGGTGCACAAGTTTGTACAAGTGTGTACAAGTATGTACAAGCTTGTACAAGTGTGTACAAGCTTGTACAAGTGTGTACAAGCTTGTACAAGTGTGTACAAGGGTGTACAGGTTTGTACAAGGTTGTACAAGTGTGTACAAGGGTGTACAAGTATGTACAAGAATGTAAAATTTTGTACAAGTGTGTACAAGGGTGTACAAGTGTGTACAAGGTTGTACAAGTGTGTACAAGGTTTTAAAATTGTGTACAAGGTTGTACAAGTGTGTACAAGGTTGTACAAGTGTGTACGAGGTTGTACAAGTGTGTACAAGGTTGTACAAGTGTGTACAAGGTTGTACAAGTGTGTACAAGGTTGTACAAGTGTACACAATTTTGTACAAGTGTGTACAAGTTTGTACAAGTTAGTACAAGTTTGTACAAGGTTGTACAAATGTGTACAAGGGTGTACAAAAGTGTACAAGGGTGCACAAGTTTGTACAAGGGTGTACAAGTGTGTACAAGCTTGTACAAGTGTGTACAAGCTTGTACAAGTGTGTACAAGCTTGTACAAGTGTGTACAAGGGTGTACAGGTTTGTACAAGGTTGTACAAGTGTGTACAAGGGTGTACAAGTATGTACAAGAATGTACAATTTTGTACAAGTGTGTACAAGTTTGTAAAAGGTTGTACAAGTGTGTACAAGGGTGTACAAGTGTGTACAAGGGTGTACAAGTGTGTACAAGGTTGTACAAGTGTGTACAAGCTTGAACAAGTGTGTACAAGGTTGTACAAGTGTGTACAAGGTTGTACAAGTGTGTACAAGGTTGCACAAGTGTGTACAAGAGTGTACAATCGTGTACAAGCTTGTACAAGTGTGTACAAGGGTGTACAAGTTTGTACAAGTGTGTACAAGTTTGTACAAGTGTGTACAAGTTTGTACAAGTTTGTACAAATGTATACAAGGGTGTACAAAAGTGTACAAGGGTGCACAAGTTTGTACAAGGGTGTACAAGTGTGTACAAGCTTGTACAAGTGTGTACAAGCTTGTACAAGTGTGTACAAGGGTGTACAGGTTTGTACAATTTTGTACAAGTGTTTACAAGGGTGTACAAGTATGTACAAGAATGTACAAGTTTGTACAAGTGTGTACAAGTTTGTAAAAGGTTGTACATGTGTGTACAAGGGTGTACAAGTGTGTACAAGGGTGCACAAGTGTGTACAAGGGTGTACAATCGTGTACAAGCTTGTACAAGTGTGTACAAGGGTGTACAGGTTTGTACAAGGTTGTACAAGTGTGTACAAGGGTGTACAAATGTATACAAGGATGTTAAAATTTGTACAAGTGTGTACAAGTTTGTACAAGGTTGTACAAGTAAGTACAAGTTTGTACAAGAATGTACAAGTGTGTACAAGGTTTTACAATTGTGTAAAAGGTTGTACAAGTGTGTACAAGGTTGTACAAGTGTGTACAAGGTTGTACAAGTGTGTACAAGGTTGTACAAGTGTGTACAAGGTTGTACAAGTGTGTACAAGCTTGTACAAGTGTGTACAAGGTTGTACAAGTGTGTACAAGGTTGTTCAAGTGTGTACATGTTTGTACAAGTGTGTTTAAGTTTGTACAAGGTTGTACAAATGTGTACAAGGGTGTACAAAAGTGTTCAAGGGTGCACAAGTTTGTACAAGGGTGTACAAGTGTGTACAAGCTTGTACAAGTGTGTACAAGGGTGTACAGGTTTGTACAAGGTTGTACAAGTGTGTACAAGGGTGTACAAGTATGTACAAGAATGTAAAATTTTGTACAAGTGTGTACAAGGGTGTACAAGTGTGTACAAGGTTGTACAAGTGTGTACAAGGTTTTACAATTGTGTACAAGGTTGTACAAGTGTGTACAAGGTTGTACAAGTGTGTACGAGGTTGTACAAGTGTGTACAAGGTTGTACAAGTGTGTACAAGGTTGTACAAGTGTGTACAAGGTTGTACAAGTGTACACAAGTTTGTACAAGTGTGTACAAGTTTGTACAAGTGTGTACAAGTTTGTACAAGGTTGTACAAATGTGTACAAGGGTGTACAAAAGTGTACAAGGGTGCACAAGTTTGTACAAGGGTGTACAAGTGTGTACAAGCTTGTACAAGTGTGTACAAGCTTGTACAAGTGTGTACAAGGGTGTACAGGTTTGTACAAGGTTGTACAAGTGTGTACAAGGGTGTACAAGTATGTACAAGAATGTACAATTTTGTACAAGTGTGTACAAGTTTGTAAAAGGTTGTACAAGTGTGTACAAGGGTGTACAAGTGTGTACAAGGTTGTACAAGTGTGTACAAGCTTGAACAAGTGTGTACAAGGTTGTACAAGTGTGTACAAGGTTGTACAAATGTGTACAAGGTTGCACAAGTGTGTACAAGAGTGTACAATCGTGTACAAGCTTGTACAAGTGTGTACAAGGGTGTACAGGTTTGTACAAGGTTGTACAAGTGTGTACAAGGTTGTACAAGTGTGTACAAGGGTGTACAAGTTTGTACAAGTGTGTACAAGTTTGTACAAGTGTGTACAAGTTTGTACAAGTGTGTACAAGTTTGTACAAGTTTGTACAAATGTATACAAGGGTGTACAAAAGTGTACAAGGGTGCACAAGTTTGTACAAGGGTGTACAAGTGTGTACAAGCTTGTACAAGTGTGTACAAGCTTGTACAAGTGTGTACAAGGGTGTACAGGTTTGTACAATTTTGTACAAGTGTTTACAAGGGTGTACAAGTATGTAAAAGGTTGTACATGTGTGTACAAGGGTGTACAAGTGTGTACAAGGGTGCACAAGTGTGTACAAGGGTGTACAATCGTGTACAAGCTTGTACAAGTGTGTACAAGGGTGTACAGGTTTGTACAAGGTTGTACAAGTGTGTACAAGGGTGTACAGGTTTGTACAAGGTTGTACAAGTGTGTACAAGGGTGTACAAATTTATACAAGGATGTAAAAGTTTGTACAAGTGTGTACAAGTTTGTACAAGGTTGTACAAGTAAGTACAAGTTTGTACAAGAATGTACAAGTGTGTACAAGGTTTTACAATTGTGTAAAAGGTTGTACAAGTGTGTACAAGGTTGTACAAGTGTGTACAAGCTTGTACAAGTGTGTACAAGGTTGTACAAGTGTGTACAAGGTTGTACAAGTGTGTACAAGGTTGTACAAGTGTATACAAGCTTGTACAAGTGTGTACAAGTGTGTACAAGGTTGTTCAAGTGTGTACATGTTTGTACAAGTGTGTTTAAGTTTGTACAAGGTTGTACAAATGTGTACAAGGGTGTACAAAAGTGTTCAAGGGTGCACAAGTTTGTACAAGGGTGTACAAGTGTGTACAAGCTTGTACAAGTGTGTACAAGCTTGTACAAGTGTGTACAAGGGTGTACAGGTTTGTACAAGGTTGTACAAGTGTGTACAAGGGTGTACAAGTATGTACAAGAATGTAAAATTTTGTACAAGTGTGTACAAGGGTGTACAATTGTGTACAAGGTTGTACAAGTGTGTACAAGGTTTTACAATTGTGTACAAGGTTGTACAAGTGTGTACAAGGTTGTACAAGTGTGTACAAGTTTGTACAAGTGTGTACAAGTTTGTACAAGGTTGTACAAATAAGACATCCCTCTAAATAACAAGACATCCCTCCAAATATTAAGACATCCCTCTAAATAGCAAGACATCCCTCTAAATAACAAGACATCCCTCCAAATAACAAGATATCCCTCTAAATAACAAGACATTCCTCCAAATAACAAGACTTCCCTCCAAATAAGAAGACATCCCTCTAAATAACAAGAAATCCCTCTAAATAACAAGACATCCCTCTAAATACCAAGACAACCCTCTAAAAAACAAGACATCCCTCCAAATAACAAGACAACCCTCTAAAAAACAAGACATCCCTCTAAAATAAAAAGACATCTCTCCAAATAACAAGACATCCCTCTAAATAACAAGACATCCCACTAAAAAACAAGACATCCCTCTAAATATTAAGACATCCCTCTAAATAACAAGACATCCCTCCAAATATTAAGACATCCCTCTAAATAACAAGACATCCCTCTAAATAACAAGACATCCCTCTAATAAACTAGACATTCCGCTAAATATTAAGACATCCCTCTAAATAACAAGACATCCCTCTAAATAACAAGACATCCCTCCAAATATGAAGACATCCCTCTAAATAACAAGAAAACCCTTTAAAAACAAGACATCCCTCTAAATAACAAGACATCCCTCTAAATAACAAGACATCCCTCTAAATATTAAGACATCCCTCCAAATAACAAGACATCCCTCTAAATATTAAGACATCCCTCTAAATAACAAGACATCCCTCTAAATATTAAGACATCCCTTTAAATAACAAGACATCCCTCTAAATAACAAGACATCCCTCTAAATAACAAGACATCCCACTAAATAACAAGACGTCCCTCTAAATAACAAGACATCCCTTTTAAATAACAAGACATTCCTCTAAATAACAAGACATCCCTCTAAATAACAAGACATCCCTCCAAATAAAAAGACATCCCTCTAAATAGCAAGACATCCCTCTAAATAACAAGACATCCCTCCAAATAACAAGATATCCCTCTAAATAACAAGACATTCCTCCAAATAACAAGACTTCCCTCCAAATAAGAAGACATCCTTCTAAATAACAAGACACCCCTCTAAATAACAAGACATCCCTCTAAATACCAAGACATCCCTCCAAATAACAAGACAACCCTTTAAAAAACAAGACATCCCTCTAAATAACAAGACATCCCTCTAAATAACAAGACATCCCTCTAAATATTAAGACATCCCTTCAAATAACAAGACATCCCTCTAAATATTAAGACATCCCTCTAAATAACAAGACATCCCTCTAAATATTAAGACATCCCATTAAATAACAAGACATCTCTCTAAATAACAAGACATCCCTCTAAATAACAAAACATCCCTCTAAATATTAAGACATCCCTCCAAATAACAAGACATCCCTCTAAATATTAAGACATCCCTCTAAATAACAAGACATCCCTCTAAATATTAAGACATCCCTTTAAATAACAAGACATCTCTCTAAATAACAAGACATCCCTCTAAATAACAAGACATCCCACTAAATAACAAGACATCCCTCTAAATAACAAGACATCCCTTTTAAATAACAAGACATTCCTCTAAATAACAAGACATCCCTCTAAATAACAAGACATCCCTCCAAATAACAAGAAATCCCTCAAAATAGCAAGACATCCCTCTAAATATTAAGACATCCCTTCAAATAACAAGACATCCCTCTAAATAACAAGACATCCCTCTAAATAACAAGACATCCCTCTAAATAAAAAGACATCCCTCTAAATAACTAGACATCCCTCCAAATACCAAGACATCCCTCTAAATAACAAGACATCCCTCTAAATAAAAAGACATCCCTCTAAATAACTAGACATCCCTCCAAATACCAAGACATCCCTCTAAATAACAAGACATCCCTCTAAATAACAAGACATACCTCCAAATAACAAGACATCCCTCTAAATTATAAGACATCCCTCTTAATAACAAGCATCCCTCCAAATAACAAGACATCCCTCTAAATAACAAGACATCCCTCCAAATATGAAGACATCCCTCCAAATATGAAGACATCCCTCTAAATAACAAGACATCCCTCTAAATAACAAGACATCTCTCTAAATATTAAGACATCCCTTCAAATAACAAGACATCCCTCTAAATAACAAGACATCCCTCTAAATAACAAGACATCCCTCTAAATAACAAGACATCCCTCTAAATAACAAGACATCCCATCTAAATTACAAGACAACCCTCGAAAAAACAAGACATCCCTCCAAATAACAAGACAACCCTCTAAAAAACAAGACATCCCTCTAAATAAAAAGACATCTCTCCAAATAACAAGACATCCCTCTAAATAACAAGACATCCCACTAAAAAACAAGACATCCCTCTAAATATTAAGACATCCCTCTAAATAACAAGACATCCCTCCAAATATTAAGACATCCCTCTAAATAACAAGACATCCCTCTAAATAACAAGACATCCCTCTAATAAACTAGACATTCCGCTAAATATTAAGACATCCCTCTAAATAACAAGACATCCCTCCAAATACCAAGACATCCCTCTAAATATTAAGACATCCCTCCAAATAACAAGAAACCCCTTTAAAAAACAAGACATCCCTCTAAATAACAAGACATCCCTCTAAATAACAAGACATCCCTCTAAATATTAAGACATCCCTCCAAATAACAAGACATCCCTCTAAATATTAAGACATCCCTCTAAATAAAAAGACATCCCTCTAAATATTAAGACATCCCTTTAAATAACAAGACATCCCTCTAAATAACAAGACATCCCTCTAAATAACAAGACATCCCACTAAATAACAAGACACACATTTGTACAACCTTGTACAAACTTAAACACAGTTGTACAAACATGTACACACTTGAACAACCTTGTACACACTTGTACAACCTTGTACACACTTGTACAAGCTTGTACACACTTGTACAACCTTGTACACACTTGTACAACCTTGTACACACTTGTAGAAGCTTGTACACACTTGTACAACCTTGTACACACTTGTACAACCTTTTACACAATTGTAAAACCTTGTACACACTTGTACATTCTTGTACAAACTTGTACTTACTTGTACAACCTTGTACAAACTTGTACACACTTGTACAAACTTTTACATCCTTGTATACATTTGTACACCCTTGTACACACTTGTACAACCTTGTACAAACCTGTACACCCTTGTACACACTTGTACAAGCTTGTACACGATTGTACACCCTTGTACACACTTGTGCACCCTTGTACACACTTGTACACCCTTGTACACACATGTACAACCTTTTACAAACTTGTACACACTTGTACAAACTTGTACATTCTTGTACATACTTGTACACCCTTGTAAACACTTGTACAAAATTGTACAAACCTGTACACCCTTGTACACACTTGTACAAGCTTGTACACACTTGTACACCCTTGTACAAACTTGTGCACCCTTGTACACTTTTGTACACCCTTGTATACATTTGTACAAACTTGTACAAACTTGTACACACTTGTACAAACTTGTACACACTTGTACAAACTTGTACACCCTTGTACACACTTGTACAACCTTGTACACACTTGTACAACCTTGTACAAACCTGTACACCCTTGTACACACTTGTACAAGCTTGTACACGATTGTACACTCTTGTACACACTTGTGCAACCTTGTACACACTTGTACAACCTTGTACACACTTGTACAACCTTGTACACACGTGTTCAAGCTTGTACACACTTGTACAACCTTGTACACACTTGTACACCCTTGTACACACTTGTACAACCTTTTACAAACTTGTACACACTTGTACAAAATTGTACATTCTTGTACATACTTGTACACCCTTGTACACACTTGTACAACCTTGTACAAACCTGTACACCCTTGTACACACTTGTACACACTTGTACAAACTTTTGCACCCTTGTACACTTTTGTACACCCTTGTACACATTTGTACAACCTTGTACAAACTTGTACACACTTGTACAAACTTGTACACACTTGTACAAACTTGTGTACACTTGTACAACCTTGTACACACTTGTACAACCTTGTACACACTTGTACAACCTTTTACACACTTGTACAACCTCGTACACACTTGTACAACCTTGTACACACTTGTACAACCTTATACACAATTGTAAAACCTTGTACACACTTTTACAACCTTGTACACACTTGTACACCCTTGTACACACTTGTAAAAAATTTTACATCCTTGTACATACTTGTACACCCTTGTACACACTTGTACAACCTTGTACAAACCTGTACACCCTTGTACACACTTGTACAAGCTTGTACACACTTGTACACCCTTGTACAAACTTGTGCACCCTTGAACACTTTTGTACACCCTTGTACACATTTGTACAACCTTGTACAAACTTAAACACACTTGTACAAACATGTACACACTTGAACAACCTTGTACACACTTGTACAAACCTTGTACACACTTGTACAAGCTTGTACACACTTGTACAACCTTGTACACACTTGTACAACCTTGTACACACTTGTACAAGCTTGTACACACTTGTACAACCTTGTACACACTTGTACAACCTTGTACAAACCTGTACACCCTTGTACACACTTGTACAAGATTGTACACGATTGTACACCCTTGTACACACTTGTGCACCCTTGTACACACTTGTACACCCTTGTACACACTTGTACACCCTTGTACACACTTGTACAACCTTTTACAAACTTGTACACACTTGTACAAACTTGTACATTCTTGTACATACTTGTACACCCTTGTAAACACTTGTACAACCTTGTACAAACCTGTACACTCTTGTACACACTTGTACAAGCTTGTACACACTTGTACAAGCTTGTACACACTTGTACACCCTTGTACAAACTTGTGCACTCTTGTACACTTTTGTACACCCTTGTATACATTTGTACAAAAATGTACAAGTTTGTACAAGTGTGTACAAGTTTGTAAATGGTTTAACAAGTGTGTACAAGGTTGTACAAGTGTGTACAAGGTTGTACAAGTGTGTACAAGGTTGTACAAGTGTGTACAAAGGTGTACAAGTGTGTACAAGGTTGTACAAGTGTGTACAAGGTTGTACAAGTGTGTACAAGGTTGTACAAGGTTGTACAATTGTGTACAAGGTTGTACAAGTGTGTACAAGGTTGTACAAGTGTGTACAAGGGTGTACAAGTTTGTACAAGTGTGTACAAGTTTGTACAAGTGTGTACAAGTTTGTACAAGTGTGTACAAGCTTGTACAAGTGTGTACAAGGGTGTACAAGTGGGTACAAGGTTGTACATGTTTTTACAAGGTTGTACAAGTGTGTACAAGGTTGTACAAGTGTGTACAAGGTTGTACAAGTGTGTACAAGGTTGTACAAGTGTGTACAAGTTTATACAAGTGTGTACAAGGTTGTATAAGTGTGTACAAGGTTGAAAAAGTGTGTACAAGGTTGTACAAGTGTGTACAAGGTTGTACAAGTGTGTACAAGGTTGTACAAGTGTGTACAAAGGTGTACAAGTGTGTACAAGGTTGTACAAGTGTGTACAAGGTTGTACAAGTGTGTACAAGGTTGTACAAGTGTGTACAAGGTTGTACAAGTGTGTACAAGGTTGTACAAGTGTGTACAAGGTTGTACAAGTGTGTACAAGGTTGTACAAGGTTGTACAATTGTGTACAAGGTTGTACAAGTGTGTACAAGGTTGTACAAGTGTGTACAAGGTTGTACAAGTGTGTACAAGGGTGTACAAGTTTGTACAAGTGTGTACAAGTTTGTACAATTGTGTACAAGTTTGTACAAGGGTGTACAAAAGTGTACAAGGGTGCACAAGTTTGTACAAGGGTGTACAAGTGTGTACAAGCTTGTACAAGTGTGTACAAGCTTGTACAAGTGTGTACAAGCTTGTACAAGTGTGTACAAGCTTGTACAAGTGTGTACAAGGGTGTACAGGTTTGTACAAGGTTGTACAAGTGTTTACAAGGGTGTACAAGTGTGTACAAGGTTGTACAAGTGTGTACAAGGTTGTACAAGTGTGTACTAGGTTGTACAAAGTTGTACAATTGTGTACAAGGTTGTACAAGTGTGTACAAGGTTGTACAAGTGTGTACAAGGTTGTACAAGTGTGTACAAGGTTGTACAAGTGTGTACAAGGGTGTACAAGTTTGTACAAGTGTGTACAAGTTTGTACAAGTGTGTACAAGTTTGTACAAGGTTGTACAAATGTATACAAGGGTGAACAAAAGTGTACAACGGTGCACAAGTTTGTACAAGGGTGTACAAGTGTGTACAAGCTTGTACAAGTATGTACAAGCTTGTACAAGTGTGTACAAGCTTGTACAAGTGTGTACAAGCTTGTACAAGTGTGTACAAGCTTGTACAAGTGTGTACAAGGGTGTACAGGTTTGTACAAGGTTGTACAAGTGTTTACAAGGGTGTACAAGTATGTACAAGAATGTACAAGTTTGTACAAGTGTGTACAAGTTTGTAAAAGGTTGTACAAGTGTGTACAAGGGTGTACAAGTGTGTACAAGGGTGCACAAGTGTGTACAAGGGTGTACAATCGTGTACAAGCTTGTACAAGTGTGTACAAGGGTGTACAGGTTTGTACAAGGTTGTACAAGTGTGTACAAGGTTGTACAAGTGTGTACAAGGGTGTACAAGTTTGTACAAGTGTGTACAAGTTTGTACAAGTGTGTACAAGTTTGTACAAGGTTGTACAAATGTATACAAGGGTGTACAAAAGTGTACAAGGTTGTACAAGTGTTTACAAGGGTGTACAAGTATGTACAAGAATGTACAAGTTTGTACAAGTGTGTACAAGTTTGTAAAAGGTTGTACAAGTGTGTACAAGAGTGTACAAGTGTATACAAGGGTGCACAAGTGTGTACAAGGGTGTACAATCGTGTACAAGCTTGTACAAGTGTGTACAAGGTTGTACAGGTTTGTACAAGGTTGTACAAGTGTGTACAAGGGTGTACAAATGTGTACAAGGATGTAAAAGTTTGTACAAGTGTGTACAAGTTTGTACAAGGTTGTTCAAGTAAGTACAAGTTTGTACAAGAATGTACAAGTGTGTACAAGGTTTTAGAATTGTGTAAAAGGTTGTACAAGTGTGTACAAGGTTGTACAAGTGTGTACAAGCTTGTACAAGTGTGTACAAGCTTGTACAAGTGTGTACAAGGTTGTACAAGTGTGTACAAGGTTGTACAAGTGTGTACAAGGTTGTACAAGTGTGTACAAGCTTGTACAAGTGTGTACAAGGTTGTACAAGTGTTTACAAGGTTGTACAAGTGTATACAAGCTTGTACAAGTGTGTACAAGGTTGTACAAGTGTGTACAAGGTTGTTCAAGTGTGTACATGTTTGTACAAGTGTGTTTAAGTTTGTACAAGGTTGTACAAATGTGTACAAGGGTGTACAAAAGTGTTCAAGGGTGCACAAGTTTGTACAAGGGTGTACAAGTGTGTACAAGCTTGTACAAGTGTGTACAAGCTTGTACAAGTGTGTACAAGCTTGTACAAGTGTGTACAAGCTTGTACAAGTGTGTACAAGCTTGTACAAGTGTGTACAAGGGTGTACAGGTTTGTACAAGGTTGTACAAGTGTGTACAAGGGTGTACAAGTATGTACAAGAATGTAAAATTTTGTACAAGTGTGTACAAGGGTGTACAATTGTGTACAAGGTTGTACAAGTGTGTACAAGGTTTTACAATTGTGTACAAGGTTGTACAAGTGTGTACAAGGTTGTACAAGTGTGTACAAGTTTGTACAAGTGTGTACAAGTTTGTACAAGGTTGTACAAATAAGACATCCCTCTAAATAACAAGACATCCCTCCAAATATTAAGACATCCCTCTAAATAGCAAGACATCCCTCTAAATAACAAGACATCCCTCCAAATAACAAGATATCCCTCTAAATAACAAGACATTCCTCCAAATAACAAGACTTCCCTCCAAATAAGAAGACATCCCTCTAAATAACAAGACATCCCTTTAAATAACAAGACATCCCTCTAAATACCAAGACAACCCTCTAAAAAACAAGACATCCCTCCAAATAACAAGACAACCCTCTAAAAAACAAGACATCCCTCTAAATAAAAAGACATCTCTCCAAATAACAAGACATCCCTCTAAATAACAAGACATCCCACTAAAAAACAAGACATCCCTCTAAATATTAAGACATCCCTCTAAATAACAAGACATCCCTCTAATAAACTAGACATTCCGCTAAATATTAAGACATCCCTCTAAATAACAAGACATCCCTCTAAATAACAAGACATCCCTCCAAATATGAAGACATCCCTCTAAATAACAAGAAAACCCTTTAAAAACAAGACATCCCTCTAAATAACAAGACATCCCTCTAAATAACAAGACATCCCTCTAAATATTAAGACATCCCTCCAAATAACAAGACATCCCTCTAAATATTAAGACATCCCTCTAAATAACAAGACATCCCTCTAAATATTAAGACATCCCTTTAAATAACAAGACATCCCTCTAAATAACAAGACATCCCTCTAAATAACAAGACATCCCACTAAATAACAAGACGTCCCTCTAAATAACAAGACATCCCTTTTAAATAACAAGACATTCCTCTAAATAACAAGACATCCCTCTAAATAACAAGACATCCCTCCAAATAAAAAGACATCCCTCTAAATAGCAAGACATCCCTCTAAATAACAAGACATCCCTCCAAATAACAAGATATCCCTCTAAATAACAAGACATCCCTCCAAATAACAAGACTTCCCTCCAAATAAGAAGACATCCTTCTAAATAACAAGACATCCCTCTAAATAACAAGACATCCCTCTAAATACCAAGACATCCCTCCAAATAACAAGACAACCCTTTAAAAAACAAGACATCCCTCTAAATAACAAGACATCCCTCTAAATAACAAGACATCCCTCTAAATATTAAGACATCCCTTCAAATAACAAGACATCCCTCTAAATATTAAGACATCCCTCTAAATAACAAGACATCCCTCTAAATATTAAGACATCCCTTTAAATAACAAGACATCTCTCTAAATAACAAGACATCCCTCTAAATAACAAAACATCCCTCTAAATATTAAGACATCCCTCTAAATAACAAGACATCCCTCTAAATATTAAGACATCCCTCTAAATAACAAGACATCCCTCTAAATATTAAGACATCCCTTTAAATAACAAGACATCTCTCTAAATAACAAGACATCCCTCTAAATAACAAGACATCCCACTAAATAACAAGACATCCCTCTAAATAACAAGACATCCCTTTTAAATAACAAGACATTCCTCTAAATAACAAGACATCCCTCTAAATAACAAGACATCCCTCCAAATAACAAGAAATCCCTCAAAATAGCAAGACATCCCTCTAAATATTAATACATCCCTTCAAATAACAAGACATCCCTCTAAATAACAAGACATCCCTCTAAATAACAAGACATCCCTCTAAATAAAAAGACATCCCTCTAAATAACTAGACATCCCTCCAAATACCAAGACATCCCTCTAAATAACAAGACATCCCTCTAAATAAAAAGACATCCCTCTAAATAACTAGACATCCCTCCAAATACCAAGACATCCCTCTAAATAACAAGACATCCCTCTAAATAACAAGACATACCTCCAAATAACAAGACATCCCTCTAAATTATAAGACATCCCTCTTAATAACAAGCATCCCTCCAAATAACAAGACATCCCTCTAAATAACAAGACATCCCTCCAAATATGAAGACATCCCTCCAAATATGAAGACATCCCTCTAAATAACAAGACATCCCTCTAAATAACAAGACATCTCTCTAAATATTAAGACATCCCTTCAAATAACAAGACATCCCTCTAAATAACAAGACATCCCTCTAAATAACAAGACATCCCTCTAAATAACAAGACATCCCTCTAAATAACAAGACATCCCATCTAAATTACAAGACAACCCTCGAAAAAACAAGACATCCCTCCAAATAACAAGACAACCCTCTAAAAAACAAGACATCCCTCTAAATAAAAAGACATCTCTCCAAATAACAAGACATCCCTCTAAATAACAAGACATCCCACTAAAAAACAAGACATCCCTCTAAATATTAAGACATTCCTCTAAATAACAAGACATCCCTCCAAATATTAAGACATCCCTCTAAATAACAAGACATCCCTCTAAATAACAAGACATCCCTCTAATAAACTAGACATTCCGCTAAATATTAAGACATCCCTCTAAATAACAAGACATCCCTCCAAATACCAAGACATCCCTCTAAATATTAAGACATCCCTCCAAATAACAAGAAATCCCTCAAAATAGCAAGACATCCCTCTAAATATTAAGACATCCCTTCAAATAACAAGACATCCCTCTAAATAACAAGACATCCCTCTAAATAACAAGACATCCCTCTAAATAAAAAGACATCCCTCTAAATAACTAGACATCCCTCCAAATACCAAGACATCCCTCTAAATAACAAGACATCCCTCTAAATAAAAAGACATCCCTCTAAATAACTAGACATCCCTCCAAATACCAAGACATCCCTCTAAATAACAAGACATCCCTCTAAATAACAAGACATACCTCCAAATAACAAGACATCCCTCTAAATTATAAGACATCCCTCTTAATAACAAGCATCCCTCCAAATAACAAGACATCCCTCTAAATAACAAGACATCCCATCTAAATTACAAGACAACCCTCGAAAAAACAAGACATCCCTCCAAATAACAAGACAACCCTCTAAAAAACAAGACATCCCTCTAAATTAAAAGACATCTCTCCAAATAACAAGACATCCCTCTAAATAACAAGACATCCCACTAAAAAACAAGACATCCCTCTAAATATTACGACATCCCTCTAAATAACAAGACATCCCTCCAAATATTAAGACATCCCTCTAAATAACAAGACATCCCTCTAAATAACAAGACATCCCTCTAATAAACTAGACATTCCGCTAAATATTAAGACATCCCTCTAAATAACAAGACATCCCTCCAAATACCAAGACATCCCTCTAAATATTAAGACATCCCTCCAAATAACAAGAAAACCCTTTAAAAAACAAGACATCCCTCTAAATAACAAGACATCCCTCTAAATAACAAGACATCCCTCTAAATATTAAGACATCCCTCCAAATAACAAGACATCCCTCTAAATATTAAGACATCCCTCTAAATAACAAGACATCCCTCTAAATATTAAGACATCCCTTTAAATAACAAGACATCCCTCTAAATAACAAGACATCCCTCTAAATAACAAGACATCCCACTAAATAACAAGACACACATTTGTACAACCTTGTACAAACTTAAACACAGTTGTACAAACATGTACACACTTGAACAACCTTGTACACACTTGTACAACCTTGTACACACTTGTACAAGCTTGTACACACTTGTACAACCTTGTACACACTTGTACAACCTTGTACACACTTGTAGAAGCTTGTACACACTTGTACAACCTTGTACACACTTGTACAACCTTTTACACAATTGTAAAACCTTGTACACACTTGTACATTCTTGTACAAACTTGTACTTACTTGTACAACCTTGTACAAACTTGTACACACTTGTACAAACTTTTACATCCTTGTATACATTTGTACACCCTTGTACACACTTGTACAACCTTGTACAAACCTGTACACCCTTGTACACACTTGTACAAGCTTGTACACGATTGTACACCCTTGTACACACTTGTGCACCCTTGTACACACTTGTACACCCTTGTACACACATGTACAACCTTTTACAAACTTGTACACACTTGTACAAACTTGTACATTCTTGTACACACTTGTACACCCTTGTAAACACTTGTACAAAATTGTACAAACCTGTACACCCTTGTACACACTTGTACAAGCTTGTACACACTTGTACACCCTTGTACAAACTTGTGCACCCTTGTACACTTTTGTACACCCTTGTATACATTTGTACAAACTTGTACAAACTTGTACACACTTGTACAAACTTGTACACACTTGTACAAACTTGTACACCCTTGTACACAATTGTACAACCTTGTACACACTTGTACAACCTTGTACAAACCTGTACACCCTTGTACACACTTGTACAAGCTTGTACACGATTGTACACTCTTGTACACACTTGTGCAACCTTGTACACACTTGTACAACCTTGTACACACTTGTACAACCTTGTACACACTTGTTCAAGCTTGTACACACTTGTACAACCTTGTACACACTTGTACACCCTTGTACACACTTGTACAACCTTTTACAAACTTGTACACACTTGTACAAAATTGTACATTCTTGTACATACTTGTACACCCTTGTACACACTTGTACAACCTTGTACAAACCTGTACACCCTTGTACACACTTGTACAAGCTTGTACACACTTGTACAAGCTTGTACACACTTGTACACCCTTGTACAAACTTTTGCACCCTTGTACACTTTTGTACACCCTTGTACACATTTGTACAACCTTGTACAAACTTGTACACACTTGTACAAACTTGTACACACTTGTACAAACTTGTGTACACTTGTACAACCTTGTACACACTTGTACAACCTTGTACACACTTGTACAACCTTTTACACACTTGTACAACCTCGTACACACTTGTACAACCTTGTACACACTTGTACAACCTTGTACACAATTGTAAAACCTTGTACACAATTGTAAAACCTTGTACACACTTTTACAACCTTGTACACACTTGTACACCCTTGTACACACTTGTACAAAATCTTACATCCTTGTACATACTTGTACACCCTTGTACACACTTGTACAACCTTGTACAAACCTGTACACCCTTGTACACACTTGTACAAGCTTGTACACACTTGTACAAGCTTGTACACACTTGTACAAGCTTGTACACACTTGTACAAGCTTGTACACACTTGTACAAGCTTGTACACACTTGTACACCCTTGTACAAACTTGTGCACCCTTGAACACTTTTGTACACCCTTGTACACATTTGTACAACCTTGTACAAACTTAAACACACTTGTACAAACATGTACACACTTGAACAACCTTGTACACACTTGTACAAACCTTGTACACACTTGTACAAGCTTGTACACACTTGTACAACCTTGTACACACTTGTACAACCTTGTACACACTTGTACAAACTTGTACACACTTGTACAACCTTGTACACACTTGTACAACCTTGTACAAACCTGTACACCCTTGTACACACTTGTACAAGATTTTACACGATTGTACACCCTTGTACACACTTGTGCACCCTTGTACACACTTGTACACCCTTGTACACACTTGTACAACCTTTTACAAACTTGTACACACTTGTACAAACTTGTACATTCTTGTACATACTTGTACACCCTTGTAAACACTTGTACAACCTTGTACAAACCTGTACACTCTTGTACACACTTGTACAAGCTTGTACACACTTGTACAAGCTTGTACACACTTGTACACCCTTGTACAAACTTGTGCACTCTTGTACACTTTTTTACACCCTTGTATACATTTGTACAAAAATGTACAAGTTTGTAAAAGTGTGTACAAGATTGTAAAAGGTTTAACAAGTGTGTACAAGGTTGTACAAGTGTGTACAAGGTTGTACAAGTGTGTACAAGGTTGTACAAGTGTGTACAAAGGTGTACAAGTGTGTACAAGGTTGTACAAGTGTGTACAAGGTTGTACAAGTGTGTACAAGGTTGTACAAGGTTGTACAATTGTGTACAAGGTTGTACAAGTGTGTACAAGGTTGTACAAGTGTGTACAAAGGTGTACAAGTTTGTACAAGTGTGTACAAGTTTGTACAAGTGTGTACAAGTTTGTACAAGTGTGTACAAGCTTGTACAAGTGTGTACAAGGGTGTACAAGTGGGTACAAGGTTGTACATGTTTTTACAAGGTTGTACAAGTGTGTACAAGGTTGTACAAGTGTGTACAAGGTTGTACAAGTGTGTACAAGGTTGTACAAGTGTGTACAAGGTTGTACAAGTGTGTACAAGTTTATACAAGTGTGTACAAGGTTGTATAAGTGTGTACAAGGTTGAAAAAGTGTGTACAAGGTTGTACAAGTGTGTACAAGGTTGTACAAGTGTGTACAAGGTTGTACAAGTGTGTACAAAGGTGTACAAGTGTGTACAAGGTTGTACAAGTGTGTACAAGGTTGTACAAGTGTGTACAAGGTTGTACAAGTGTGTACAAGGTTGTACAAGGTTGTACAATTGTGTACAAGGTAGTACAAGTGTGTACAAGGTTGTACAAGTGTGTACAAGGTTGTACAAGTGTGTACAAGGGTGTACAAGTTTGTACAAGTGTGTACAAGTTTGTACAAGTGTGTACAAGTTTGTACAAGGGTGTACAAAAGTGTACAAGGGTGCACAAGTTTGTACAAGGGTGTACAAGTGTGTACAAGCTTGTACAAGTGTGTACAAGCTTGTACAAGTGTGAACAAGCTTGTACAAGTGTGTACAAGGGTGTACAGGTTTGTACAAGGTTGTCGAAGTGTTTACAAGGGTGTACAAGTGTGTACAAGGTTGTACAAGTGTGTACAAGGTTGTACAAGTGTGTACTAGGTTGTACAAGGTTGTACAATTGTGTACAAGGTTGTACAAGTGTGTACAAGGTTGTACAAGTGTGTACAAGGTTGTACAAGTGTGTACAAGGGTGTACAAGTTTGTACAAGTGTGTACAAGTTTGTACAAGTGTGTACAAGTTTGTACAAGGTTGTACAAATGTATACAAGGGTGAACAAAAGTGTACAACGGTGCACAAGTTTGTACAAGGGTGTACAAGTGTGTACAAGCTTGTACAAGTATGTACAAGCTTGTACAAGTGTGTACAAGCTTGTACAAGTGTGTACAAGCTTGTACAAGTGTGTACAAGCTTGTACAAGTGTGTACAAGCTTGTACAAGTGTGTACAAGCTTGTACAAGTGTGTACAAGCTTGTACAAGTGTGTACAAGGGTGTACAGGTTTGTACAAGGTTGTACAAGTGTTTACAAGGGTGTACAAGTATGTACAAGAATGTACAAGTTTGTACAAGTGTGTACAAGTTTGTAAAAGGTTGTACAAGTGTGTACAAGGGTGTACAAGTGTGTACAAGGGTGCACAAGTGTGTACAAGGGTGTACAATCGTGTACAAGCTTGTACAAGTGTGTACAAGGGTGTACAGGTTTGTACAAGGTTGTACAAGTGTGTACAAGGTTGTACAAGTGTGTACAAGGGTGTACAAGTTTGTACAAGTGTGTACAAGTTTGTACAAGTGTGTACAAGTTTGTACAAGGTTGTACAAATGTATACAAGGGTGTACAAAAGTGTACAAGGTTGTACAAGTGTTTACAAGGGTGTACAAGTATGTACAAGAATGTACAAGTTTGTACAAGTGTGTACAAGTTTGTAAAAGGTTGTACAAGTGTGTACAAGAGTGTACAAGTGTATACAAGGGTGCACAAGTGTGTACAAGGGTGTACAATCGTGTACAAGCTTGTACTAGTGTGTACAAGGTTGTACAGGTTTGTACAAGGTTTTACAAGTGTGTACAAGGGTGTACAAATGTGTACAAGGATGTAAAAGTTTGTACAAGTGTGTACAAGTTTGTACAAGGTTGTTCAAGTAAGTACAAGTTTGTACAAGAATGTACAAGTGTGTACAAGGTTTTACAATTGTGTAAAAGGTTGTACAAGTGTGTACAAGGTTGTACAAGTGTGTACAAGCTTGTACAAGTGTGTACAAGGTTGTACAAGTGTGTACAAGGTTGTACAAGTGTGTACAAGGTTGTACAAGTGTGTACAAGGTTGTACAAGTGTGTACAAGGTTGTACAAGTGTGTACAAGGTTGTACAAGTGTGTACAAGGTTGTACAAGTGTGTACAAGGGTGCACAAGTGTGTACAAGGGTGTACAATCGTGTACAAGCTTGTACAAGTTTTTACAAGGTTGTACAAGTGTGTACAAGGTTGTACAAGTGTGTCCAAGGTTGTACAAGTGTGTACAAGGTTGTACAAGTGTGTACAAGGTTGTACAAGTGTGTACAAGGTTGTATAAGTGTGTACAAAGGTGTACAAGTGTGTACAAGGTTGTACAAGTGTGTACAAGGTTGTACAAGTGTGTACATGGTTGTACAAGGTTGTACAATTGTGTACAAGGTTGTACAAGTGTGTACAAGGTTGTACAAGTGTGTACAAGGGTGTACAAGTTTGTACAAGTGTGTACAAGTTTGTACAAGTGTGTACAAGTTTGTACAAGGTTGTACAAATTAATACAAGGGTGTACAAAAGTGTACAAAGGTGCACAAGTTTGTACAAGGGTGTACAAGTGTGTACAAGCTTGTACAAGTGTGTACAAGCTTGTACAAGTGTGTACAAGCTTGTACAAGTGTGTACAAGGGTGTACAGGTTTGTACAAGGTTGTACAAGTGTTTACAAGGGTGTACAAAAGAATGTACAAGTTTGTACAAGTGTGTACAAGTTTGTAAAAGGTTGTACAAGTGTGTACAATGGTGCACAAGTGTGTACAAGGGTGTACAATCGTGTACAAGCTTGTACAAGTGTGTACAAGGGTGTACAGGTTTGTACAAGGTTGTACAAGTGTGTACAAGGGTGTACAAATGTGTACAAGGCTGTAAAAGTTTGTACAAGTGTGTACAAGTTTGTACAAGGTTGTACAAGTAAGTACAAGTTTGTACAAGAATGTACAAGTGTGTACAAGGTTTTACAATTGTGTAAAAGGTTGTACAAGTGTGTACAAGGTTGTACAAGTGTGTACAAGGTTGTACAAGTGTGTACAAGGTTGTACAAGTGTGTACAAGCTTGTACAAGTGTGTACAAGGTTGTACAAGTGTGTACAAGGTTGTACAAGTGTGTACAAGGTTGTACAAGTGTGTACAAGGTTGTACAAGTGTGTACAAGTTTGTACAAGGTTGTACAAATGTGTACAAGGGTGTACAAAAGTGTACAAGGGTGCACAAGTTTGTACAAGGGTGTACAAGTGTGTACAAGCTTGTACAAGTGTGTACAAGCTTGTACAAGGGTTTACAGGTTTGTACAAGGTTGAACAAGTGTGTACAAGGGTGTACAAAAGTGTACAAGGGTGCACAAGTTTGTACAAGGGTGTACAAGTGTGTACAAGCTTGTACAAGTGTGTACAAGCTTGTACAAGGGTTTACAGGTTTGTACAAGGTTGTACAAGTGTGTACAAGGTTGTACAAGTATGTACAAGAATGTACAAGTTTGTACAAGTGTGTACAAGTTTGTAAAAGGTTATACAAGTGTGTACAAGGGTGTACAAATGTGTACAAGGATGTAAAAGTGTGTACAAGTGTGTACAAGTTTGTACAAGGTTGTACAAGTGTGTACAAGTTTGTACAAGGTTGTACAAATTTGTACAAGTGTGTACAAGGTTGTACAAGTGTGTACAAGGGTGTACAAGTTTGTACAAGTGTGTACAAGTTTGTACAAGTGTGTACAAGATTGTACAAGGTTGTAAACGTGTGTACAAGGTTTTACAATTGTGTACAAGGTGGTACAAGTGTGTACAAGGTTGTACAAGTGTGTACAAGGTTGTACAAGTGTGTACAAGGTTGTACAAGTGTGTACAAGGTTGTACAAGTGTGTACAAGGTTGTACAAGTGTACACAAGTTTGTACAAGTGTGTACAAGGTTGTACAAGTGTGTACAAGTTTGTACAAGTAAGTACAAGTTTGTACAAGAATGTACAAGTGTGTACAAGGTTTTACAATTGTGTAAAAGGTTGTACAAGTGTGTACAAGGTTGTACAAGTGTGTACAAGCTTGTACAAGTGTGTACAAGGTTGTACAATTGTGTACAAGGTTGTACAAGTGTGTACAAGGTTGTACAAGTGTGTACAAGGTTGTACAAGTGTGTACAAGGTTGTACAAGTGTGTACAAGGTTGTACAAGTGTGTACAAGGTTGAACAAGTGTGTACAAGGTTGTACAAGTGTGTACAAGGGTGCACAAGTGTGTACAAGGGTGTACAATCGTGTACAAGCTTGTACAAGTTTTTACAAGGTTGTACAAGTGTGTACAAGGTTGTACAAGTGTGTACAAGGTTGTACAAGTGTGTACAAGGTTGTACAAGTGTGTACAAGGTTGTACAAGTGTGTACAAGGTTGTATAAGTGTGTACAAAGGTGTACAAGTATGTACAAGGTTGTACAAGTGTGTACAAGGTTGTACAAGTGTGTACATGGTTGTACAAGGTTGTACAATTGTGTACAAGGTTGTACAAGTGTGTACAAGGTTGTACAAGTGTGTACAAGGGTGTACAAGTTTGTACAAGTGTGTACAAGTTTGTACAAGTGTGTACAAGTTTGTACAAGGTTGTACAAATTAATACAAGGGTGTACAAAAGTGTACAAGGGTGCACAAGTTTGTACAAGGGTGTACAAGTGTGTACAAGCTTGTACAAGTGTGTACAAGCTTGTACAAGTGTGTACAAGGGTGTACAGGTTTGTACAAGGTTGTACAAGTGTTTACAAGGGTGTACAAAAGAATGTACAAGTTTGTACAAGTGTGTACAAGTTTGTAAAAGGTTGTACAAGTGTGTACAAGGGTGTACAAGTGTGTACAATGGTGCACAAGTGTGTACAAGGGTGTACAATCGTGTACAAGCTTGTACAAGTGTGTACAAGGGTGTACAGGTTTGTACAAGGTTGTACAAGAGTGTACAAGGGTGTACAAATGTGTACAAGGCTGTAAAAGTTTGTACAAGTTTGTACAAGTTTGTACAAGGTTGTACAAGTAAGTACAAGTTTGTACAAGAATGTACAAGTGTGTACAAGGTTTTACAATTGTGTTAAAGGTTGTACAAGTGTGTACAAGGTTGTACAAGTGTGTACAAGGTTGTACAAGTGTGTACAAGCTTGTACAAGTGTGTACAAGGTTGTACAAGTGTGTACAAGGTTGTACAAGTGTGTACAAGGTTGTACAAGTGTGTACAAGGTTGTACAAGTGTGTACAAGTTTGTACAAGGTTGTACAAATGTGTACAAGGGTGTACAAAAGTGTACAAGGGTGCACAAGTTTGTACAAGGGTGTACAAGTGTGTACAAGCTTGTACAAGTGTGTACAAGCTTGTACAAGGGTTTACAGGTTTGTACAAAGTTGAACAAGTGTGTACAAGGGTGTACAAAAGTGTACAAGGGTGCACAAGTTTGTACAAGGGTGTACAAGTGTGTACAAGCTTGTACAAGTGTGTACAAGCTTGTACAAGGGTTTACAGGTTTGTACAAGGTTGTACAAGTGTGTACAAGGTTTTACAAGTATGTACAAGAATGTACAAGTTTGTACAAGTGTGTACAAGTTTGTAAAAGGTTGTACAAGTGTGTACAAGGGTGTACAAATGTGTACAAGGATGTAAAAGTGTGTACAAGTGTGTACAAGTTTGTACAAGGTTGTACAAGTGTGTACAAGTTTGTACAAGGTTGTACAAGTGTGTACAAGTTTGTACAAGGTTGTACAAATTTGTACAAGTGTGTACAAGGTTGTACAAGTGTGTACAAGGGTGTACAAGTTTGTACAAGTGTGTACAAGTTTGTACAAGGTTGTAAACGTGTGTACAAGGTTTTACAATTGTGTACAAGGTTGTACAAGTGTGTACAAGGTTGTACAAGTGTGTACAAGGTTGTACAAGTGTGTACATGGTTGTACAAGTGTGTACAAGGTTGTACAAGTGTACACAAGTTTGTACAAGTGTGTACAAGTTTGTACAAGTGTGTACAAGTTTGTACAAGTGTGTACAAGTTTGTACAAGTTTGTACAAATGTGTACAAGGGTGTACAAGAGTGTACAAGGGTGCACAAGTTTGTACAAGGGTGTACAAGTGTGTACAAGGGTGTACAAGTATGTACAAGAATGTACAATTTTGTACAAGTGTGTACAAGTTTGTAAAAGGTTGTACAAGTGTGTACAAGGGTGTACAAGTGTGTACAAGGTTGTACAAGTGTGTACAAGCTTGAAAAAGTGTGTACAAGGTTGTACAAGTGTGTACAAGGTTGTACAAGTGTGTACAAGGTTGCACAAGTGTGTACAAGAGTGTACAATCGTGTACAAGCTTGTACAAGTGTGTACAAGGGTGTACAGGTTTGTACAAGGTTGTACAAGTGTGTACAAGGTTTTACAAGTGTGTACAAGGGTGTACAGGTTTGTACAAGGTTGTACAAGTGTTTACAAGGGTGTACAAGTATGTACAAGTTTGTACAAGTGTGTACAAGTTTGTACAAGTGTGTACAAGTTTGTACAAGTTTGTACAAATGTATACAAGGGTGTACAAAAGTGTACAAGGGTGCACAAGTTTGTACAAGGGTGTACAAGTGTGTACAAGCTTGTACAAGTGTGTACAAGCTTGTACAAGTGTGTACAAGGGTGTACAGGTTTGTACAAGGTTGTACAAGTGTTTACAAGGGTGTACAAGTATGTACAAGAATTTACAAGTTTGTACAAGTGTGTACAAGTTTGTAAAAGGTTGTACAAGTGTGTACAAGGGTGTACAAATGTGTACAAGGGTGCACAAGTGTGTACAAGGGTGTACAATTGTGTACAAGCTTGTACAAGTGTGTACAAGGGTGTACAGGTTTGTACAAGGTTGTACAAGTGTGTACAAGGTTGTACAAGTGTGTACAAGCTTGTACAAGTGTGTACAAGCTTGTACAAGTGTGTACAAGGTTGTACAAGTGTGTACAAGGTTGTACAAGTGTGTACAAGCTTGTACAAGTGTGTACAAGGTTTGTACAAGTGTGTACAAGGTTGTTCAAGTGTGTACATGTTTGTACAAGTGTGTTTAAGTTTGTACAAGGTTGTACAAATGTGTACAAGGGTGTACAAAAGTGTTCAAGGGTGCACAAGTTTGTACAAGGGTGTACAAGTATGTACAAGAATGTAAAATTTTGTACAAGTGTGTACAAGGGTGTACAAGTGTGTACAAGGTTGTATAAGTGTGTACAAGGTTTTACAATTGTGTACAAGGTTGTACAAGTGTGTACAAGGTTGTACAAGTGTGTACGAGGTTGTACAAGTGTGTACAAGGTTGTACAAGTGTGTACAAGGTTGTACAAGTGTGTACAAGGTTGTAAAAGTGTGTACAAGATTTTACAATTGTGTACAAGGTTGTACAAGTGTGTACAAGGTTGTAAAAGTGTGTACAAGGTTTTACAATTGTGTACAAGGTTGTACAAGTGTGTACAAGGTTGTACAAGTGTGTACGAGGTTGTACAAGTGTGTACAAGGTTGTACAAGTGTGTACAAGGTTGTACAAGTGTGTACATGGTTGTACAAGGTTGTACAATTGTGTACAAGGTTGTACAAGTGTGTACAAGGTTGTACAAGTGTGTACAAGGGTGTACAAGTTTGTACAAGTGTGTACAATTTGTACAAGTGTGTACAAGTTTGTACAAGTGTGTACAAGTTTGTACAAGGTTGTACAAATTAATACAAGGTGTACAAAAGTGTACAAGGGTGCACAAGTTTGTACAAGGGTGTACAAGTGTGTACAAGCTTGTACAAGTGTGTACAAGCTTGTACAAGTGTGTACAAGGGTGTACAGGTTTGTAAAAGGTTGTACAAGTGTTTACAAGGGTGTACAAAAGAATGTACAAGTTTGTACAAGTGTGTACAAGTTTGTAAAAGGTTGTACAAGTGTGTACAAGGGTGTACAAGTGTGTACAATGGTGCACAAGTGTGTACAAGGGTGTACAATCGTGTACAAGCTTGTACAAGTGTGTACAAGGGTGTACAGGTTTGTACAAGGTTGTACAAGTGTGTACAAGGGTGTACAAATGTGTACAAGGCTGTAAAAGTTTGTACAAGTGTGTACAAGTTTGTACAAGGTTGTACAAGTAAGTACAAGTTTGTACAAGAATGTACAAATGTGTACAAGGTTTTACAATTGTGTAAAAGGTTGTACAAGTGTGTACAAGGTTGTACAAGTGTGTACAAGGTTGTACAAGTGTGTACAAGCTTGTACAAGTGTGTACAAGGTTGTACAAGTGTGTACAAGGTTGTACAAGTGTGTACAAGGTTGTACAAGTGTGTACAAGGTTGTACAAGTGTGTACAAGTTTGTACAAGGTTGTACAAATGTGTACAAGGGTGTACAAAAGTGTACAAGGGTGCACAAGTTTGTACAAGGGTGTACAAGTGTGTACAAGCTTGTACAAGTGTGTACAAGCTTGTACAAGGGTTTACAGGTTTGTACAAGGTTGAACAAGTGTGTACAAGGGTGTACAAAAGTGTACAAGGGTGCACAAGTTTGTACAAGGGTGTACAAGTGTGTACAAGCTTGTACAAGTGTGTACAAGCTTGTACAAGGGTTTACAGGTTTGTACAAGGTTGTACAAGTGTGTACAAGGTTGTACAAGTATGTACAAGAATGTACAAGTTTGTACAAGTGTGTACAAGTTTGTAAAAGGTTGTACAAGTGTGTACAAGGGTGTACAAATGTGTACAAGGATGTAAAAGTGTGTACAAGTGTGTACAAGTTTGTACAAGGTTGTACAAGTGTGTACAAGTTTGTACAAGGTTGTACAAATTTGTACAAGTGTGTACAAGGTTGTACAAGTGTGTACAAGGGTGTACAAGTTTGTACAAGTGTGTACAAGTTTGTACAAGGTTGTAAACGTGTGTACAAGGTTTTACAATTGTGTACAAGGTTGTACAAGTGTGTACAAGGTTGTACAAGTGTGTACAAGGTTGTACAAGTGTGTACAAGGTTGAACAAGTGTGTACAAGGTTGTACAAGTGTACACAAGTTTGTACAAGTGTGTACAAGTTTGTACAAGTGTGTACAAGTTTGTACAAGTGTGTACAAGTTTGTACAAGTTTGTACAAATGTGTACAAGGGTGTACAAGAGTGTACAAGGGTGCACAAGTTTGTACAAGGGTGTACAAGTGTGTACAAGGGTGTACAAGTATGTACAAGAATGTACAATTTTGTACAAGTGTGTACAAGTTTGTAAAAGGTTGTACAAGTGTGTACAAGGGTGTACAAGTGTGTACAAGGTTGTACAAGTGTGTACAAGCTTGAAAAAGTGTGTACAAGGTTGTACAAGTGTGTACAAGGTTGTACAAGTGTGTACAAGGTTGCACAAGTGTGTACAAGAGTGTACAATCGTGTACAAGCTTGTACAAGTGTGTACAAGGGTGTACAGGTTTGTACAAGGTTGTACAAGTGTGTACAAGGTTTTACAAGTGTGTACAAGGGTGTACAGGTTTGTACAAGGTTGTACAAGTGTTTACAAGGGTGTACAAGTATGTACAAGTTTGTACAAGTGTGTACAAGTTTGTACAAGTGTGTACAAGTTTGTACAAGTTTGTACAAATGTGTACAAGGGTGTACAAGAGTGTACAAGGGTGCACAAGTTTGTACAAGGGTGTACAAGTGTGTACAAGGGTGTACAAGTATGTACAAGAATGTACAATTTTGTACAAGTGTGTACAAGTTTGTAAAAGGTTGTACAAGTGTGTACAAGGGTGTACAAGTGTGTACAAGGTTGTACAAGTGTGTACAAGCTTGAAAAAGTGTGTACAAGGTTGTACAAGTGTGTACAAGGTTGTACAAGTGTGTACAAGGTTGCACAAGTGTGTACAAGAGTGTACAATCGTGTACAAGCTTGTACAAGTGTGTACAAGGGTGTACAGGTTTGTACAAGGTTGTACAAGTGTGTACAAGGTTTTACAAGTGTGTACAAGGGTGTACAGGTTTGTACAAGGTTGTACAAGTGTTTACAAGGGTGTACAAGTATGTACAAGTTTGTACAAGTGTGTACAAGTTTGTACAAGTGTGTACAAGTTTGTACAAGTTTGTACAAATGTATACATTGTGTACAAAAGTGTACAAGGGTGCACAAGTTTGTACAAGGGTGTACAAGTGTGTACAAGCTTGTACAAGTGTGTACAAGCTTGTACAAGTGTGTACAAGGGTGTACAGGTTTGTACAAGGTTGTACAAGTGTTTACAAGGGTGTACAAGTATGTACAAGAATTTACAAGTTTGTACAAGTGTGTACAAGTTTGTAAAAGGTTGTACAAGTGTGTACAAGGGTGTACAAATGTGTACAAGGGTGCACAAGTGTGTACAAGGGTGTACAATTGTGTACAAGCTTGTACAAGTGTGTACAAGGGTGTACAGGTTTGTACAAGGTTGTACAAGTGTGTACAAGGTTGTACAAGTGTGTACAAGCTTGTACAAGTGTGTACAAGCTTGTACAAGTGTGTACAAGCTTGTACAAGTGTGTACAAGGTTGTACAAGTGTGTACAAGGTTGTACAAGTGTGTACAAGCTTGTACAAGTGTGTACAAGGTTTGTACAAGTGTGTACAAGGTTGTTCAAGTGTGTACATGTTTGTACAAGTTCGTTTAAGTTTGTACAAGGTTGTACAAATGTGTACAAGGGTGTACAAAAGTGTTCAAGGGTGCACAAGTTTGTACAAGGGTGTACAAGTATGTACAAGAATGTAAAATTTTGTACAAGTGTGTACAAGGGTGTACAAGTGTGTACAAGGTTGTATAAGTGTGTACAAGGTTTTACAATTGTGTACAAGGTTGTACAAGTGTGTACAAGGTTGTACAAGTGTGTACGAGGTTGTACAAGTGTGTACAAGGTTGTACAAGTGTGTACGAGGTTGTACAAGTGTGTACAAGGTTGTACAAGTGTGTACAAGGTTGTACAAGTGTGTACAAGGTTGTAAAAGTGTGTACAAGGTTTTACAATTGTGTACAAGGTTGTACAAGTGTGTACAAGGTTGTAAAAGTGTGTACAAGGTTTTACAATTGTGTACAAGGTTGTACAAGTGTGTACAAGGTTGTACAAGTGTGTACGAGGTTGTACAAGTGTGTACAAGGTTGTACAAGTGTGTACAAGGTTGTACAAGTGTGTACATGGTTGTACAAGTGTGTACATGGTTGTACAAGGTTGTACAATTGTGTACAAGGTTGTACAAGTGTGTACAAGGTTGTACAAGTGTGTACAAGGGTGTACAAGTTTGTACAAGTGTGTACAAGTTTGTACAAGTGTGTACAAGTTTGTACAAGTGTGTACAAGTTTGTACAAGTGTGTACAAGTTTGTACAAGGTTGTACAAATTAATACAAGGGTGTACAAAAGTGTACAAGGGTGCACAAGTTTGTACAAGGGTGTACAAGTGTGTACAAGCTTGTACAAGTGTGTACAAGCTTGTACAAGTGTGTACAAGGGTGTACAGGTTTGTAAAAGGTTGTACAAGTGTTTACAAGGGTGTACAAAAGAATGTACAAGTTTGTACAAGTGTGTACAAGTTTGTAAAAGGTTGTACAAGTGTGTACAAGGGTGTACAAGGTTGTACAAGTAAGTACAAGTTTGTACAAGAATGTACAAGTGTGTACAAGGTTTTACAATTGTGTAAAAGGTTGTACAAGTGTGTACAAGGTTGTACAAGTGTGTACAAGGTTGTACAAGTGTGTACAAGCTTGTACAAGTGTGTACAAGGTTGTACAAGTGTGTACAAGGTTGTACAAGTGTGTACAAGGCTGTACAAGTGTGTACAAGGTTGTACAAGTGTGTACAAGTTTGTACAAGGTTGTACAAATGTGTACAAGGGTGTACAAAAGTGTACAAGGGTGCACAAGTTTGTACAAGGGTGTACAAGTGTGTACAAGATTGTACAAGTGTGTACAAGCTTGTACAAGGGTTTACAGGTTTGTACAAGGTTGAACAAGTGTGTACAAGGGTGTACAAAAGTGTACAAGGGTGCACAAGTTTGTACAAGGGTGTACAAGTGTGTACAAGCTTGTACAAGTGTGTACAAGCTTGTACAAGGGTTTACAGGTTTGTACAAGGTTGTACAAGTGTGTACAAGGTTGTAAAGTATGTACAAGAATGTACAAGTTTGTACAAGTGTGTACAAGTTTGTAAAAGGTTGTACAAGTGTGTACAAGGGTGTACAAATGTGTACAAGGATGTAAAAGTGTGTACAAGTGTGTACAAGTTTGTACAAGGTTGTACAAGTGTGTACAAGTTTGTACAAGGTTGTACAAATTTGTACAAGTGTGTACAAGGTGTACAAGTGTGTACAAGGGTGTACAAGTTTGTACAAGTGTGTACAAGTTTGTACAAGGTTGTAAACGTGTGTACAAGGTTTTACAATTGTGTACAAGGTTGTACAAGTGTGTACAAGGTTGTACAAGTGTGTACAAGGTTGTACAAGTGTGTACAAGGTTGTACAAGTGTGTACAAGGTTGTACAAGTGTACACAAGTTTGTACAAGTGTGTACAAGTTTGTACAAGTGTGTACAAGTTTGTACAAGTGTGTACAAGTTTGTACAAGTTTGTACAAATGTGTACAAGGGTGTACAAGAGTGTACAAGGGTGCACAAGTTTGTACAAGGGTGTACAAGTGTGTACAAGGGTGTACAAGTATGTACAAGAATGTACAATTTTGTACAAGTGTGTACAAGTTTGTAAAAGGTTGTACAAGTGTGTACAAGGGTGTACAAGTGTGTACAAGGTTGTACAAGTGTGTACAAGCTTGAAAAAGTGTGTACAAGGTTGTACAAGTGTGTACAAGGTTGTACAAGTGTGTACAAGGTTGCACAAGTGTGTACAAGAGTGTACAATCGTGTACAAGCTTGTACAAGTGTGTACAAGGGTGTACAGGTTTGTACAAGGTTGTACAAGTGTGTACAAGGTTTTACAAGTGTGTACAAGGGTGTACAGGTTTGTACAAGGTTGTACAAGTGTTTACAAGGGTGTACAAGTATGTACAAGTTTGTACAAGTGTGTACAAGTTTGTACAAGTGTGTACAAGTTTGTACAAGTTTGTACAAATGTATACAAGGGTGTACAAAAGTGTACAAGGGTGCACAAGTTTGTACAAGGGTGTACAAGTGTGTACAAGCTTGTACAAGTGTGTACAAGCTTGTACAAGTGTGTACAAGGGTGTACAGGTTTGTACAAGGTTGTACAAGTGTTTACAAGGGTGTACAAGTATGTACAAGAATTTACAAGTTTGTACAAGTGTGTACAAGTTTGTAAAAGGTTGTACAAGTGTGTACAAGGGTGTACAAATGTGTACAAGGGTGCACAAGTGTGTACAAGGGTGTACAATTGTGTACAAGCTTGTACAAGTGTGTACAAGGGTGTACAGGTTTGTACAAGGTTGTACAAGTGTGTACAAGGTTGTACAAGTGTGTACAAGCTTGTACAAGTGTGTACAAGCTTGTACAAGTGTGTACAAGGTTGTACAAGTGTGTACAAGGTTGTACAAGTGTGTACAAGCTTGTACAAGTGTGTACAAGGTTTGTACAAGTGTGTACAAGGTTGTTCAAGTGTGTACATGTTTGTACAAGTGTGTTTAAGTTTGTACAAGGTTGTACAAATGTGTACAAGGGTGTACAAAAGTGTTCAAGGGTGCACAAGTTTGTACAAGGGTGTACAAGTATGTACAAGAATGTAAAATTTTGTACAAGTGTGTACAAGGGTGTACAAGTGTGTACAAGGTTGTATAAGTGTGTACAAGGTTTTACAATTGTGTACAAGGTTGTACAAGTGTGTACAAGGTTGTACAAGTGTGTACGAGGTTGTACAAGTGTGTACAAGGTTGTACAAGTGTGTACAAGGTTGTAGAAGTGTGTACAAGGTTGTAAAAGTGTGTACAAGGTTTTACAATTGTGTACAAGGTTGTACAAGTGTGTACAAGGTTGTAAAAGTGTGTACAAGGTTTTACAATTGTGTACAAGGTTGTACAAGTGTGTACAAGGTTGTACAAGTGTGTACGAGGTTGTACAAGTGTGTACAAGGTTGTACAAGTGTGTACAAGGTTGTACAAGTGTGTACATGGTTGTACAAGGTTGTACAATTGTGTACAAGGTTGTACAAGTGTGTACAAGGTTGTACAAGTGTGTACAAGGGTGTACAAGTTTGTACAAGTGTGTACAAGTTTGTACAAGTGTGTACAAGTTTGTACAAGTGTGTACAAGTTTGTACAAGGTTGTACAAATTAATACAAGGGTGTACAAAAGTGTACAAGGGTGCACAAGTTTGTACAAGGGTGTACAAGTGTGTACAAGCTTGTACAAGTGTGTACAAGCTTGTACAAGTGTGTACAAGGGTGTACAGGTTTGTAAAAGGTTGTACAAGTGTTTACAAGGGTGTACAAAAGAATGTACAAGTTTGTACAAGTGTGTACAAGTTTGTAAAAGGTTGTACAAGTGTGTACAAGGGTGTACAAGTGTGTACAATGGTGCACAAGTGTGTACAAGGGTGTACAATCGTGTACAAGCTTGTACAAGTGTGTACAAGGGTGTACAGGTTTGTACAAGGTTGTACAAGTGTGTACAAGGTTGTACAAGTGTGTACAAGCTTGTACAAGTGTGTACAAGCTTGTACAAGTGTGTACAAGCTTGTACAAGTGTGTACAAGGTTGTACAAGTGTGTACAAGGTTGTACAAGTGTGTACAAGCTTGTACAAGTGTGTACAAGGTTTGTACAAGTGTGTACAAGGTTGTTCAAGTGTGTACATGTTTGTACAAGTTCGTTTAAGTTTGTACAAGGTTGTACAAATGTGTACAAGGGTGTACAAAAGTGTTCAAGGGTGCACAAGTTTGTACAAGGGTGTACAAGTATGTACAAGAATGTAAAATTTTGTACAAGTGTGTACAAGGGTGTACAAGTGTGTACAAGGTTGTATAAGTGTGTACAAGGTTTTACAATTGTGTACAAGGTTGTACAAGTGTGTACAAGGTTGTACAAGTGTGTACGAGGTTGTACAAGTGTGTACAAGGTTGTACAAGTGTGTACGAGGTTGTACAAGTGTGTACAAGGTTGTACAAGTGTGTACAAGGTTGTACAAGTGTGTACAAGGTTGTAAAAGTGTGTACAAGGTTTTACAATTGTGTACAAGGTTGTACAAGTGTGTACAAGGTTGTAAAAGTGTGTACAAGGTTTTACAATTGTGTACAAGGTTGTACAAGTGTGTACAAGGTTGTACAAGTGTGTACGAGGTTGTACAAGTGTGTACAAGGTTGTACAAGTGTGTACAAGGTTGTACAAGTGTGTACATGGTTGTACAAGTGTGTACATGGTTGTACAAGGTTGTACAATTGTGTACAAGGTTGTACAAGTGTGTACAAGGTTGTACAAGTGTGTACAAGGGTGTACAAGTTTGTACAAGTGTGTACAAGTTTGTACAAGTGTGTACAAGTTTGTACAAGTGTGTACAAGTTTGTACAAGTGTGTACAAGTTTGTACAAGGTTGTACAAATTAATACAAGGGTGTACAAAAGTGTACAAGGGTGCACAAGTTTGTACAAGGGTGTACAAGTGTGTACAAGCTTGTACAAGTGTGTACAAGCTTGTACAAGTGTGTACAAGGGTGTACAGGTTTGTAAAAGGTTGTACAAGTGTTTACAAGGGTGTACAAAAGAATGTACAAGTTTGTACAAGTGTGTACAAGTTTGTAAAAGGTTGTACAAGTGTGTACAAGGGTGTACAAGGTTGTACAAGTAAGTACAAGTTTGTACAAGAATGTACAAGTGTGTACAAGGTTTTACAATTGTGTAAAAGGTTGTACAAGTGTGTACAAGGTTGTACAAGTGTGTACAAGGTTGTACAAGTGTGTACAAGCTTGTACAAGTGTGTACAAGGTTGTACAAGTGTGTACAAGGTTGTACAAGTGTGTACAAGGCTGTACAAGTGTGTACAAGGTTGTACAAGTGTGTACAAGTTTGTACAAGGTTGTACAAATGTGTACAAGGGTGTACAAAAGTGTACAAGGGTGCACAAGTTTGTACAAGGGTGTACAAGTGTGTACAAGATTGTACAAGTGTGTACAAGCTTGTACAAGGGTTTACAGGTTTGTACAAGGTTGAACAAGTGTGTACAAGGGTGTACAAAAGTGTACAAGGGTGCACAAGTTTGTACAAGGGTGTACAAGTGTGTACAAGCTTGTACAAGTGTGTACAAGCTTGTACAAGGGTTTACAGGTTTGTACAAGGTTGTACAAGTGTGTACAAGGTTGTACAAGTATGTACAAGAATGTACAAGTTTGTACAAGTGTGTACAAGTTTGTAAAAGGTTGTACAAGTGTGTACAAGGGTGTACAAATGTGTACAAGGATGTAAAAGTGTGTACAAGTGTGTACAAGTTTGTACAAGGTTGTACAAGTGTGTACAAGTTTGTACAAGGTTGTACAAATTTGTACAAGTGTGTACAAGGTGTACAAGTGTGTACAAGGGTGTACAAGTTTGTACAAGTGTGTACAAGTTTGTACAAGGTTGTAAACGTGTGTACAAGGTTTTACAATTGTGTACAAGGTTGTACAAGTGTGTACAAGGTTGTACAAGTGTGTACAAGGTTGTACAAGTGTGTACAAGGTTGTACAAGTGTGTACAAGGTTGTACAAGTGTACACAAGTTTGTACAAGTGTGTACAAGTTTGTACAAGTGTGTACAAGTTTGTACAAGTGTGTACAAGTTTGTACAAGTTTGTACAAATGTGTACAAGGGTGTACAAGAGTGTACAAGGGTGCACAAGTTTGTACAAGGGTGTACAAGTGTGTACAAGGGTGTACAAGTATGTACAAGAATGTACAATTTTGTACAAGTGTGTACAAGTTTGTAAAAGGTTGTACAAGTGTGTACAAGGGTGTACAAGTGTGTACAAGGTTGTACAAGTGTGTACAAGCTTGAAAAAGTGTGTACAAGGTTGTACAAGTGTGTACAAGGTTGTACAAGTGTGTACAAGGTTGCACAAGTGTGTACAAGAGTGTACAATCGTGTACAAGCTTGTACAAGTGTGTACAAGGGTGTACAGGTTTGTACAAGGTTGTACAAGTGTGTACAAGGTTTTACAAGTGTGTACAAGGGTGTACAGGTTTGTACAAGGTTGTACAAGTGTTTACAAGGGTGTACAAGTATGTACAAGTTTGTACAAGTGTGTACAAGTTTGTACAAGTGTGTACAAGTTTGTACAAGTTTGTACAAATGTATACAAGGGTGTACAAAAGTGTACAAGGGTGCACAAGTTTGTACAAGGGTGTACAAGTGTGTACAAGCTTGTACAAGTGTGTACAAGCTTGTACAAGTGTGTACAAGGGTGTACAGGTTTGTACAAGGTTGTACAAGTGTTTACAAGGGTGTACAAGTATGTACAAGAATTTACAAGTTTGTACAAGTGTGTACAAGTTTGTAAAAGGTTGTACAAGTGTGTACAAGGGTGTACAAATGTGTACAAGGGTGCACAAGTGTGTACAAGGGTGTACAATTGTGTACAAGCTTGTACAAGTGTGTACAAGGGTGTACAGGTTTGTACAAGGTTGTACAAGTGTGTACAAGGTTGTACAAGTGTGTACAAGCTTGTACAAGTGTGTACAAGCTTGTACAAGTGTGTACAAGGTTGTACAAGTGTGTACAAGGTTGTACAAGTGTGTACAAGCTTGTACAAGTGTGTACAAGGTTTGTACAAGTGTGTACAAGGTTGTTCAAGTGTGTACATGTTTGTACAAGTGTGTTTAAGTTTGTACAAGGTTGTACAAATGTGTACAAGGGTGTACAAAAGTGTTCAAGGGTGCACAAGTTTGTACAAGGGTGTACAAGTATGTACAAGAATGTAAAATTTTGTACAAGTGTGTACAAGGGTGTACAAGTGTGTACAAGGTTGTATAAGTGTGTACAAGGTTTTACAATTGTGTACAAGGTTGTACAAGTGTGTACAAGGTTGTACAAGTGTGTACGAGGTTGTACAAGTGTGTACAAGGTTGTACAAGTGTGTACAAGGTTGTACAAGTGTGTACAAGGTTGTAAAAGTGTGTACAAGGTTTTACAATTGTGTACAAGGTTGTACAAGTGTGTACAAGGTTGTAAAAGTGTGTACAAGGTTTTACAATTGTGTACAAGGTTGTACAAGTGTGTACAAGGTTGTACAAGTGTGTACGAGGTTGTACAAGTGTGTACAAGGTTGTACAAGTGTGTACAAGGTTGTACAAGTGTGTACATGGTTGTACAAGGTTGTACAATTGTGTACAAGGTTGTACAAGTGTGTACAAGGTTGTACAAGTGTGTACAAGGGTGTACAAGTTTGTACAAGTGTGTACAAGTTTGTACAAGTGTGTACAAGTTTGTACAAGTGTGTACAAGTTTGTACAAGGTTGTACAAATTAATACAAGGGTGTACAAAAGTGTACAAGGGTGCACAAGTTTGTACAAGGGTGTACAAGTGTGTACAAGCTTGTACAAGTGTGTACAAGCTTGTACAAGTGTGTACAAGGGTGTACAGGTTTGTAAAAGGTTGTACAAGTGTTTACAAGGGTGTACAAAAGAATGTACAAGTTTGTACAAGTGTGTACAAGTTTGTAAAAGGTTGTACAAGTGTGTACAAGGGTGTACAAGTGTGTACAATGGTGCACAAGTGTGTACAAGGGTGTACAATCGTGTACAAGCTTGTACAAGTGTGTACAAGGGTGTACAGGTTTGTACAAGGTTGTACAAGTGTGTACAAGGGTGTACAAATGTGTACAAGGCTGTAAAAGTTTGTACAAGTGTGTACAAGTTTGTACAAGGTTGTACAAGTAAGTACAAGTTTGTACAAGAATGTACAAGTGTGTACAAGGTTTTACAATTGTGTAAAAGGTTGTACAAGTGTGTACAAGGTTGTACAAGTGTGTACAAGGTTGTACAAGTGTGTACAAGGTTGTACAAGTGTGTACAAGGTTGTACAAGTGTGTACAAGGTTGTACAAGTGTGTACAAGTTTGTACAAGGTTGTACAAATGTGTACAAGGGTGTACAAGTGTGTACAAGGTTGTACAAGTGTGTACAAGGTTGCACAAGTGTGTACAAGAGTGTACAATCGTGTACAAGCTTGTACAAGTGTGTACAAGGGTGTACAGGTTTGTACAAGGTTGTACAAGTGTGTACAAGGTTTTACAAGTGTGTACAAGGGTGTACAGGTTTGTACAAGGTTGTACAAGTGTTTACAAGGGTGTACAAGTATGTACAAGTTTGTACAAGTGTGTACAAGTTTGTACAAGTGTGTACAAGTTTGTACAAGTTTGTACAAATGTGTACAAGGGTGTACAAGAGTGTACAAGGGTGCACAAGTTTGTACAAGGGTGTACAAGTGTGTACAAGGGTGTACAAGTATGTACAAGAATGTACAATTTTGTACAAGTGTGTACAAGTTTGTAAAAGGTTGTACAAGTGTGTACAAGGGTGTACAAGTGTGTACAAGGTTGTACAAGTGTGTACAAGCTTGAAAAAGTGTGTACAAGGTTGTACAAGTGTGTACAAGGTTGTACAAGTGTGTACAAGGTTGCACAAGTGTGTACAAGAGTGTACAATCGTGTACAAGCTTGTACAAGTGTGTACAAGGGTGTACAGGTTTGTACAAGGTTGTACAAGTGTGTACAAGGTTTTACAAGTGTGTACAAGGGTGTACAGGTTTGTACAAGGTTGTACAAGTGTTTACAAGGGTGTACAAGTATGTACAAGTTTGTACAAGTGTGTACAAGTTTGTACAAGTGTGTACAAGTTTGTACAAGTTTGTACAAATGTATACAAGGGTGTACAAAAGTGTACAAGGGTGCACAAGTTTGTACAAGGGTGTACAAGTGTGTACAAGCTTGTACAAGTGTGTACAAGCTTGTACAAGTGTGTACAAGGGTGTACAGGTTTGTAAAAGGTTGTACAAGTGTTTACAAGGGTGTACAAGTATGTACAAGAATTTACAAGTTTGTACAAGTGTGTACAAGTTTGTAAAAGGTTGTACAAGTGTGTACAAGGGTGTACAAATGTGTACAAGGGTGCACAAGTGTGTACAAGGGTGTACAATTGTGTACAAGCTTGTACAAGTGTGTACAAGGGTGTACAGGTTTGTACAAGGTTGTACAAGTGTGTACAAGGTTGTACAAGTGTGTACAAGCTTGTACAAGTGTGTACAAGCTTGTACAAGTGTGTACAAGCTTGTACAAGTGTGTACAAGGTTGTACAAGTGTGTACAAGGTTGTACAAGTGTGTACAAGCTTGTACAAGTGTGTACAAGGTTTGTACAAGTGTGTACAAGGTTGTTCAAGTGTGTACATGTTTGTACAAGTTCGTTTAAGTTTGTACAAGGTTGTACAAATGTGTACAAGGGTGTACAAAAGTGTTCAAGGGTGCACAAGTTTGTACAAGGGTGTACAAGTATGTACAAGAATGTAAAATTTTGTACAAGTGTGTACAAGGGTGTACAAGTGTGTACAAGGTTGTATAAGTGTGTACAAGGTTTTACAATTGTGTACAAGGTTGTACAAGTGTGTACAAGGTTGTACAAGTGTGTACGAGGTTGTACAAGTGTGTACAAGGTTGTACAAGTGTGTACAAGGTTGTACAAGTGTGTACAAGGTTGTAAAAGTGTGTACAAGGTTTTACAATTGTGTACAAGGTTGTACAAGTGTGTACAAGGTTGTAAAAGTGTGTACAAGGTTTTACAATTGTGTACAAGGTTGTACAAGTGTGTACAAGGTTGTACAAGTGTGTACGAGGTTGTACAAGTGTGTACAAGGTTGTACAAGTGTGTACAAGGTTGTACAAGTGTGTACATGGTTGTACAAGTGTGTACATGGTTGTACAAGGTTGTACAATTGTGTACAAGGTTGTACAAGTGTGTACAAGGTTGTACAAGTGTGTACAAGGTTGTATAAGTGTGTACAAGGTTTTACAATTGTGTACAAGGTTGTACAAGTGTGTACAAGGTTGTACAAGTGTGTACGAGGTTGTACAAGTGTGTACAAGGTTGTACAAGTGTGTACAAGGTTGTACAAGTGTGTACAAGGTTGTAAAAGTGTGTACAAGGTTTTACAATTGTGTACAAGGTTGTACAAGTGTGTACAAGGTTGTAAAAGTGTGTACAAGGTTTTACAATTGTGTACAAGGTTGTACAAGTGTGTACAAGGTTGTACAAGTGTGTACGAGGTTGTACAAGTGTGTACAAGGTTGTACAAGTGTGTACAAGGTTGTACAAGTGTGTACATGGTTGTACAAGTGTGTACATGGTTGTACAAGGTTGTACAATTGTGTACAAGTTTGTACAAGTGTGTACAAGGTTGTACAAGTGTGTACAAGGTTGTACAAGTGTGTACATGGTTGTACAAGTGTGTACATGGTTGTACAAGGTTGTACAATTGTGTACAAGGTTGTACAAGTGTGTACAAGGTTGTACAAGTGTGTACAAGGGTGTACAAGTTTGTACAAGTGTGTACAAGTTTGTACAAGTGTGTACAAGTTTGTACAAGTGTGTACAAGTTTGTACAAGTGTGTACAAGTTTGTACAAGGTTGTACAAATTAATACAAGGGTGTACAAAAGTGTACAAGGGTGCACAAGTTTGTACAAGGGTGTACAAGTGTGTACAAGCTTGTACAAGTGTGTACAAGCTTGTACAAGTGTGTACAAGGGTGTACAGGTTTGTAAAAGGTTGTACAAGTGTTTACAAGGGTGTACAAAAGAATGTACAAGTTTGTACAAGTGTGTACAAGTTTGTAAAAGGTTGTACAAGTGTGTACAAGGGTGTACAATGGTGCACAAGTGTGTACAAGGGTGTACAATCGTGTACAAGCTTGTACAAGTGTGTACAAGGGTGTACAGGTTTGTACAAGGTTGTACAAGTAAGTACAAGGGTGTACAAATGTGTACAAGGCTGTAAAAGTTTGTACAAGTGTGTACAAGTTTGTACAAGGTTGTACAAGTAAGTACAAGTTTGTACAAGAATGTACAAGTGTGTACAAGGTTTTACAATTGTGTAAAAGGTTGTACAAGTGTGTACAAGGTTGTACAAGTGTGTACAAGGTTGTACAAGTGTGTACAAGCTTGTACAAGTGTGTACAAGGTTGTACAAGTGTGTACAAGGTTGTACAAGTGTGTACAAGGTTGTACAAGTGTGTACAAGGTTGTACAAGTGTGTACAAGTTTGTACAAGGTTGTACAAATGTGTACAAGGGTGTACAAAAGTGTACAAGGGTGCACAAGTTTGTACAAGGGTGTACAAGTGTGTACAAGCTTGTACAAGTGTGTACAAGCTTGTACAAGGGTTTACAGGTTTGTACAAGGTTGTACAAGTGTGTACAAGGTTGTACAAGTATGTACAAGAATGTACAAGTTTGTACAAGTGTGTACAAGTTTGTAAAAGGTTGTACAAGTGTGTACAAGGGTGTACAAATGTGTACAAGGATGTAAAAGTGTGTACAAGTGTGTACAAGTTTGTACAAGGTTGTACAAGTGTGTACAAGTTTGTACAAGGTTGTACAAATTTGTACAAGTGTGTACAAGGTGTAAAAGTGTGTACAAGGGTGTACAAGTTTGTACAAGTGTGTACAAGTTTGTACAAGGTTGTAAACGTGTGTACAAGGTTTTACAATTGTGTACAAGGTTGTACAAGTGTGTACAAGGTTGTACAAGTGTGTACAAGGTTGTACAAGTGTGTACAAGGTTGTACAAGTGTGTACAAGGTTGTACAAGTGTACACAAGTTTGTACAAGTGTGTACAAGTTTGTACAAGTGTGTACAAGTTTGTACAAGTGTGTACAAGTTTGTACAAGTTTGTACAAATGTGTACAAGGGTGTACAAGAGTGTACAAGGGTGCACAAGTTTGTACAAGGGTGTACAAGTGTGTACAAGGGTGTACAAGTATGTACAAGAATGTACAATTTTGTACAAGTGTGTACAAGTTTGTAAAAGGTTGTACAAGTGTGTACAAGGGTGTACAAGTGTGTACAAGGTTGTACAAGTGTGTACAAGCTTGAAAAAGTGTGTACAAGGTTGTACAAGTGTGTACAAGGTTGTACAAGTGTGTACAAGGTTGCACAAGTGTGTACAAGAGTGTACAATCGTGTACAAGCTTGTACAAGTGTGTACAAGGGTGTACAGGTTTGTACAAGGTTGTACAAGTGTGTACAAGGTTTTACAAGTGTGTACAAGGGTGTACAGGTTTGTACAAGGTTGTACAAGTGTTTACAAGGGTGTACAAGTATGTACAAGTTTGTACAAGTGTGTACAAGTTTGTACAAGTGTGTACAAGTTTGTACAAGTTTGTACAAATGTATACAAGGGTGTACAAAAGTGTACAAGGGTGCACAAGTTTGTACAAGGGTGTACAAGTGTGTACAAGCTTGTACAAGTGTGTACAAGCTTGTACAAGTGTGTACAAGGGTGTACAGGTTTGTACAAGGTTGTACAAGTGTTTACAAGGGTGTACAAGTATGTACAAGAATTTACAAGTTTGTACAAGTGTGTACAAGTTTGTAAAAGGTTGTACAAGTGTGTACAAGGGTGTACAAATGTGTACAAGGGTGCACAAGTGTGTACAAGGGTGTACAATTGTGTACAAGCTTGTACAAGTGTGTACAAGGGTGTACAGGTTTGTACAAGGTTGTACAAGTGTGTACAAGGTTGTACAAGTGTGTACAAGCTTGTACAAGTGTGTACAAGCTTGTACAAGTGTGTACAAGGTTGTACAAGTGTGTACAAGGTTGTACAAGTGTGTACAAGCTTGTACAAGTGTGTACAAGGTTTGTACAAGTGTGTACAAGGTTGTTCAAGTGTGTACATGTTTGTACAAGTGTGTTTAAGTTTGTACAAGGTTGTACAAATGTGTACAAGGGTGTACAAAAGTGTTCAAGGGTGCACAAGTTTGTACAAGGGTGTACAAGTATGTACAAGAATGTAAAATTTTGTACAAGTGTGTACAAGGGTGTACAAGTGTGTACAAGGTTGTATAAGTGTGTACAAGGTTTTACAATTGTGTACAAGGTTGTACAAGTGTGTACAAGGTTGTACAAGTGTGTACGAGGTTGTACAAGTGTGTACAAGGTTGTACAAGTGTGTACAAGGTTGTACAAGTGTGTACAAGGTTGTAAAAGTGTGTACAAGGTTTTACAATTGTGTACAAGGTTGTACAAGTGTGTACAAGGTTGTAAAAGTGTGTACAAGGTTTTACAATTGTGTACAAGGTTGTACAAGTGTGTACAAGGTTGTACAAGTGTGTACGAGGTTGTACAAGTGTGTACAAGGTTGTACAAGTGTGTACAAGGTTGTACAAGTGTGTACATGGTTGTACAAGGTTGTACAATTGTGTACAAGGTTGTACAAGTGTGTACAAGGTTGTACAAGTGTGTACAAGGGTGTACAAGTTTGTACAAGTGTGTACAAGTTTGTACAAGTGTGTACAAGTTTGTACAAGTGTGTACAAGTTTGTACAAGGTTGTACAAATTAATACAAGGGTGTACAAAAGTGTACAAGGGTGCACAAGTTTGTACAAGGGTGTACAAGTGTGTACAAGCTTGTACAAGTGTGTACAAGCTTGTACAAGTGTGTACAAGGGTGTACAGGTTTGTAAAAGGTTGTACAAGTGTTTACAAGGGTGTACAAAAGAATGTACAAGTTTGTACAAGTGTGTACAAGTTTGTAAAAGGTTGTACAAGTGTGTACAAGGGTGTACAAGTGTGTACAATGGTGCACAAGTGTGTACAAGGGTGTACAATCGTGTACAAGCTTGTACAAGTGTGTACAAGGGTGTACAGGTTTGTACAAGGTTGTACAAGTGTGTACAAGGGTGTACAAATGTGTACAAGGCTGTAAAAGTTTGTACAAGTGTGTACAAGTTTGTACAAGGTTGTACAAGTAAGTACAAGTTTGTACAAGAATGTACAAGTGTGTACAAGGTTTTACAATTGTGTAAAAGGTTGTACAAGTGTGTACAAGGTTGTACAAGTGTGTACAAGGTTGTACAAGTGTGTACAAGGTTGTACAAGTGTGTACAAGGTTGTACAAGTGTGTACAAGGTTGTACAAGTGTGTACAAGTTTGTACAAGGTTGTACAAATGTGTACAAGGGTGTACAAAAGTGTACAAGGGTGCACAAGTTGGTACAAGGGTGTACAAGTGTGTACAAGATTGTACAAGTGTGTACAAGCTTGTACAAGGGTTTACAGGTTTGTACAAGGTTGAACAAGTGTGTACAAGGGTGTACAAAAGTGTACAAGGGTGCACAAGTTTGTACAAGGGTGTACAAGTGTGTACAAGCTTGTACAAGTGTGTACAAGCTTGTACAAGGGTTTACAGGTTTGTACAAGGTTGTACAAGTGTGTACAAGGTTGTACAAGTATGTACAAGAATGTACAAGTTTGTACAAGTGTGTACAAGTTTGTAAAAGGTTGTACAAGTGTGTACAAGGGTGTACAAATGTGTACAAGGATGTAAAAGTGTGTACAAGTGTGTACAAGTTTGTACAAGGTTGTACAAGTGTGTACAAGTTTGTACAAGGTTGTACAAATTTGTACAAGTGTGTACAAGGTTGTACAAGTGTGTACAAGGGTGTACAAGTTTGTACAAGTGTGTACAAGTTTGTACAAGGTTGTAAACGTGTGTACAAGGTTTTACAATTGTGTACAAGGTTGTACAAGTGTGTACAAGGTTGTACAAGTGTGTACAAGGTTGTACAAGTGTGTACAAGGTTGTACAAGTGTGTACAAGGTTGTACAAGTGTACACAAGTTTGTACAAGTGTGTACAAGTTTGTACAAGTGTGTACAAGTTTGTACAAGTGTGTACAAGTTTGTACAAGTTTGTACAAATGTGTACAAGGGTGTACAAGAGTGTACAAGGGTGTACAAGAGTGTACAAGGGTGCACAAGTTTGTACAAGGGTGTACAAGTGTGTACAAGGGTGTACAAGTATGTACAAGAATGTACAATTTTGTACAAGTGTGTACAAGTTTGTAAAAGGTTGTACAAGTGTGTACAAGGGTGTACAAGTGTGTACAAGGTTGTACAAGTGTGTACAAGCTTGAAAAAGTGTGTACAAGGTTGTACAAGTGTGTACAAGGTTGTACAAGTGTGTACAAGGTTGCACAAGTGTGTACAAGAGTGTACAATCGTGTACAAGCTTGTACAAGTGTGTACAAGGGTGTACAGGTTTGTACAAGGTTGTACAAGTGTGTACAAGGTTTTACAAGTGTGTACAAGGGTGTACAGGTTTGTACAAGGTTGTACAAGTGTTTACAAGGGTGTACAAGTATGTACAAGTTTGTACAAGTGTGTACAAGTTTGTACAAGTGTGTACAAGTTTGTACAAGTTTGTACAAATGTATACAAGGGTGTACAAAAGTGTACAAGGGTGCACAAGTTTGTACAAGGGTGTACAAGTGTGTACAAGCTTGTACAAGTGTGTACAAGCTTGTACAAGTGTGTACAAGGGTGTACAGGTTTGTACAAGGTTGTACAAGTGTTTACAAGGGTGTACAAGTATGTACAAGAATTTACAAGTTTGTACAAGTGTGTACAAGTTTGTAAAAGGTTGTACAAGTGTGTACAAGGGTGTACAAGTGTGTACAAGGTTGTACAAGTGTGTACAAGCTTGAAAAAGTGTGTACAAGGTTGTACAAGTGTGTACAAGGTTGTACAAGTGTGTACAAGGTTGCACAAGTGTGTACAAGAGTGTACAATCGTGTACAAGCTTGTACAAGTGTGTACAAGGGTGTACAGGTTTGTACAAGGTTGTACAAGTGTGTACAAGGTTTTACAAGTGTGTACAAGGGTGTACAGGTTTGTACAAGGTTGTACAAGTGTTTACAAGGGTGTACAAGTATGTACAAGTTTGTACAAGTGTGTACAAGTTTGTACAAGTGTGTACAAGTTTGTACAAGTTTGTACAAATGTATACAAGGGTGTACAAAAGTGTACAAGGGTGCACAAGTTTGTACAAGGGTGTACAAGTGTGTACAAGCTTGTACAAGTGTGTACAAGCTTGTACAAGTGTGTACAAGGGTGTACAGGTTTGTACAAGGTTGTACAAGTGTTTACAAGGGTGTACAAGTATGTACAAGAATTTACAAGTTTGTACAAGTGTGTACAAGTTTGTAAAAGGTTGTACAAGTGTGTACAAGGGTGTACAAATGTGTACAAGGGTGCACAAGTGTGTACAAGGGTGTACAATTGTGTACAAGCTTGTACAAGTGTGTACAAGGGTGTACAGGTTTGTACAAGGTTGTACAAGTGTGTACAAGGTTGTACAAGTGTGTACAAGCTTGTACAAGTGTGTACAAGCTTGTACAAGTGTGTACAAGGTTGTACAAGTGTGTACAAGGTTGTACAAGTGTGTACAAGCTTGTACAAGTGTGTACAAGGTTTGTACAAGTGTGTACAAGGTTGTTCAAGTGTGTACATGTTTGTACAAGTGTGTTTAAGTTTGTACAAGGTTGTACAAATGTGTACAAGGGTGTACAAAAGTGTTCAAGGGTGCACAAGTTTGTACAAGGGTGTACAAGTATGTACAAGAATGTAAAATTTTGTACAAGTGTGTACAAGGGTGTACAAGTGTGTACAAGGTTGTATAAGTGTGTACAAGGTTTTACAATTGTGTACAAGGTTGTACAAGTGTGTACAAGGTTGTACAAGTGTGTACGAGGTTGTACAAGTGTGTACAAGGTTGTACAAGTGTGTACAAGGTTGTACAAGTGTGTACAAGGTTGTAAAAGTGTGTACAAGGTTTTACAATTGTGTACAAGGTTGTACAAGTGTGTACAAGGTTGTAAAAGTGTGTACAAGGTTTTACAATTGTGTACAAGGTTGTACAAGTGTGTACAAGGTTGTACAAGTGTGTACGAGGTTGTACAAGTGTGTACAAGGTTGTACAAGTGTGTACAAGGTTGTACAAGTGTGTACATGGTTGTACAAGGTTGTACAATTGTGTACAAGGTTGTACAAGTGTGTACAAGGTTGTACAAGTGTGTACAAGGGTGTACAAGTTTGTACAAGTGAGTACAAGTTTGTACAAGTGTGTACAAGTTTGTACAAGTGTGTACAAGTTTGTACAAGGTTGTACAAATTAATACAAGGGTGTACAAAAGTGTACAAGGGTGCACAAGTTTGTACAAGGGTGTACAAGTGTGTACAAGCTTGTACAAGTGTGTACAAGCTTGTACAAGTGTGTACAAGGGTGTACAGGTTTGTAAAAGGTTGTACAAGTGTTTACAAGGGTGTACAAAAGAATGTACAAGTTTGTACAAGTGTGTACAAGTTTGTAAAAGGTTGTACAAGTGTGTACAAGGGTGTACAAGTGTGTACAATGGTGCACAAGTGTGTACAAGGGTGTACAATCGTGTACAAGCTTGTACAAGTGTGTACAAGGGTGTACAGGTTTGTACAAGGTTGTACAAGTGTGTACAAGGGTATACAAATGTGTACAAGGCTGTAAAAGTTTGTACAAGTGTGTACAAGTTTGTACAAGGTTGTACAAGTAAGTACAAGTTTGTACAAGAATGTACAAGTGTGTACAAGGTTTTACAATTGTGTAAAAGGTTGTACAAGTGTGTACAAGGTTGTACAAGTGTGTACAAGGTTGTACAAGTGTGTACAAGGTTGTACAAGTGTGTACAAGGTTGTACAAGTGTGTACAAGGTTGTACAAGTGTGTACAAGTTTGTACAAGGTTGTACAAATGTGTACAAGGGTGCACAAGTTTGTACAAGGGTGCACAAGTTTGTACAAGGGTGTACAAGTGTGTACAAGCTTGTACAAGGGTTTACAGGTTTGTACAAGGTTGAACAAGTGTGTACAAGGGTGTACAAAAGTGTACAAGGGTGCACAAGTTTGTACAAGGGTGTACAAGTGTGTACAAGCTTGTACAAGTGTGTACAAGCTTGTACAAGGGTTTACAGGTTTGTACAAGGTTGTACAAGTGTGTACAAGGTTGTACAAGTATGTACAAGAATGTACAAGTTTGTACAAGTGTGTACAAGTTTGTAAAAGGTTGTACAAGTGTGTACAAGGGTGTACAAATGTGTACAAGGATGTAAAAGTGTGTACAAGTGTGTACAAGTTTGTACAAGGTTGTACAAGTGTGTACAAGTTTGTACAAGGTTGTACAAATTTGTACAAGTGTGTACAAGGTTGTACAAGTGTGTACAAGGGTGTACAAGTTTGTACAAGTGTGTACAAGTTTGTACAAGGTTGTAAACGTGTGTACAAGGTTTTACAATTGTGTACAAGGTTGTACAAGTGTGTACAAGGTTGTACAAGTGTGTACAAGGTTGTACAAGTGTGTACAAGGTTGTACAAGTGTGTACAAGGTTGTACAAGTGTACACAAGTTTGTACAAGTGTGTACAAGTTTGTACAAGTGTGTACAAGTTTGTACAAGTGTGTACAAGTTTGTACAAGTTTGTACAAATGTGTACAAGGGTGTACAAGAGTGTACAAGGGTGCACAAGTTTGTACAAGGGTGTACAAGTGTGTACAAGGGTGTACAAGTATGTACAAGAATGTACAATTTTGTACAAGTGTGTACAAGTTTGTAAAAGGTTGTACAAGTGTGTACAAGGGTGTACAAGTGTGTACAAGGTTGTACAAGTGTGTACAAGCTTGAAAAAGTGTGTACAAGGTTGTACAAGTGTGTACAAGGTTGTACAAGTGTGTACAAGGTTGCACAAGTGTGTACAAGAGTGTACAATCGTGTACAAGCTTGTACAAGTGTGTACAAGGGTGTACAGGTTTGTACAAGGTTGTACAAGTGTGTACAAGGTTTTACAAGTGTGTACAAGGGTGTACAGGTTTGTACAAGGTTGTACAAGTGTTTACAAGGGTGTACAAGTATGTACAAGTTTGTACAAGTGTGTACAAGTTTGTACAAGTGTGTACAAGTTTGTACAAGTTTGTACAAATGTATACAAGGGTGTACAAAAGTGTACAAGGGTGCACAAGTTTGTACAAGGGTGTACAAGTGTGTACAAGCTTGTACAAGTGTGTACAAGCTTGTACAAGTGTGTACAAGGGTGTACAGGTTTGTACAAGGTTGTACAAGTGTTTACAAGGGTGTACAAGTATGTACAAGAATTTACAAGTTTGTACAAGTGTGTACAAGTTTGTAAAAGGTTGTACAAGTGTGTACAAGGGTGTACAAATGTGTACAAGGGTGCACAAGTGTGTACAAGGGTGTACAATTGTGTACAAGCTTGTACAAGTGTGTACAAGGGTGTACAGGTTTGTACAAGGTTGTACAAGTGTGTACAAGGTTGTACAAGTGTGTACAAGCTTGTACAAGTGTGTACAAGCTTGTACAAGTGTGTACAAGGTTGTACAAGTGTGTACAAGGTTGTACAAGTGTGTACAAGCTTGTACAAGTGTGTACAAGGTTTGTACAAGTGTGTACAAGGTTGTTCAAGTGTGTACATGTTTGTACAAGTGTGTTTAAGTTTGTACAAGGTTGTACAAATGTGTACAAGGGTGTACAAAAGTGTTCAAGGGTGCACAAGTTTGTACAAGGGTGTACAAGTATGTACAAGAATGTAAAATTTTGTACAAGTGTGTACAAGGGTGTACAAGTGTGTACAAGGTTGTATAAGTGTGTACAAGGTTTTACAATTGTGTACAAGGTTGTACAAGTGTGTACAAGGTTGTACAAGTGTGTACGAGGTTGTACAAGTGTGTACAAGGTTGTACAAGTGTGTACAAGGTTGTACAAGTGTGTACAAGGTTGTAAAAGTGTGTACAAGGTTTTACAATTGTGTACAAGGTTGTACAAGTGTGTACAAGGTTGTAAAAGTGTGTACAAGGTTTTACAATTGTGTACAAGGTTGTACAAGTGTGTACAAGGTTGTACAAGTGTGTACGAGGTTGTACAAGTGTGTACAAGGTTGTACAAGTGTGTACAAGGTTGTACAAGTGTGTACATGGTTGTACAAGGTTGTACAATTGTGTACAAGGTTGTACAAGTGTGTACAAGGTTGTACAAGTGTGTACAAGGGTGTACAAGTTTGTACAAGTGTGTACAAGTTTGTACAAGGTTGTAAACGTGTGTACAAGGTTTTACAATTGTGTACAAGGTTGTACAAGTGTGTACAAGGTTGTACAAGTGTGTACAAGGTTGTACAAGTGTGTACAAGGTTGTACAAGTGTGTACAAGGTTGTACAAGTGTACACAAGTTTGTACAAGTGTGTACAAGTTTGTACAAGTGTGTACAAGTTTGTACAAGTGTGTACAAGTTTGTACAAGTTTGTACAAATGTGTACAAGGGTGTACAAGAGTGTACAAGGGTGCACAAGTTTGTACAAGGGTGTACAAGTGTGTACAAGGGTGTACAAGTATGTACAAGAATGTACAATTTTGTACAAGTGTGTACAAGTTTGTAAAAGGTTGTACAAGTGTGTACAAGGGTGTACAAGTGTGTACAAGGTTGTACAAGTGTGTACAAGCTTGAAAAAGTGTGTACAAGGTTGTACAAGTGTGTACAAGGTTGTACAAGTGTGTACAAGGTTGCACAAGTGTGTACAAGAGTGTACAATCGTGTACAAGCTTGTACAAGTGTGTACAAGGGTGTACAGGTTTGTACAAGGTTGTACAAGTGTGTACAAGGTTTTACAAGTGTGTACAAGGGTGTACAGGTTTGTACAAGGTTGTACAAGTGTTTACAAGGGTGTACAAGTATGTACAAGTTTGTACAAGTGTGTACAAGTTTGTACAAGTGTGTACAAGTTTGTACAAGTTTGTACAAATGTATACAAGGGTGTACAAAAGTGTACAAGGGTGCACAAGTTTGTACAAGGGTGTACAAGTGTGTACAAGCTTGTACAAGTGTGTACAAGCTTGTACAAGTGTGTACAAGGGTGTACAGGTTTGTACAAGGTTGTACAAGTGTTTACAAGGGTGTACAAGTATGTACAAGAATTTACAAGTTTGTACAAGTGTGTACAAGTTTGTAAAAGGTTGTACAAGTGTGTACAAGGGTGTACAAATGTGTACAAGGGTGCACAAGTGTGTACAAGGGTGTACAATTGTGTACAAGCTTGTACAAGTGTGTACAAGGGTGTACAGGTTTGTACAAGGTTGTACAAGTGTGTACAAGGTTGTACAAGTGTGTACAAGCTTGTACAAGTGTGTACAAGCTTGTACAAGTGTGTACAAGGTTGTACAAGTGTGTACAAGGTTGTACAAGTGTGTACAAGCTTGTACAAGTGTGTACAAGGTTTGTACAAGTGTGTACAAGGTTGTTCAAGTGTGTACATGTTTGTACAAGTGTGTTTAAGTTTGTACAAGGTTGTACAAATGTGTACAAGGGTGTACAAAAGTGTTCAAGGGTGCACAAGTTTGTACAAGGGTGTACAAGTATGTACAAGAATGTAAAATTTTGTACAAGTGTGTACAAGGGTGTACAAGTGTGTACAAGGTTGTATAAGTGTGTACAAGGTTTTACAATTGTGTACAAGGTTGTACAAGTGTGTACAAGGTTGTACAAGTGTGTACGAGGTTGTACAAGTGTGTACAAGGTTGTACAAGTGTGTACAAGGTTGTACAAGTGTGTACAAGGTTGTAAAAGTGTGTACAAGGTTTTACAATTGTGTACAAGGTTGTACAAGTGTGTACAAGGTTGTAAAAGTGTGTACAAGGTTTTACAATTGTGTACAAGGTTGTACAAGTGTGTACAAGGTTGTACAAGTGTGTACGAGGTTGTACAAGTGTGTACAAGGTTGTACAAGTGTGTACAATGTTGTACAAGTGTGTACATGGTTGTACAAGGTTGTACAATTGTGTACAAGGTTGTACAAGTGTGTACAAGGTTGTACAAGTGTGTACAAGGGTGTACAAGTTTGTACAAGTGTGTACAAGTTTGTACAAGTGTGTACAAGTTTGTACAAGTGTGTACAAGTTTGTACAAGGTTGTACAAATTAATACAAGGGTGTACAAAAGTGTACAAGGGTGCACAAGTTTGTACAAGGGTGTACAAGTGTGTACAAGCTTGTACAAGTGTGTACAAGCTTGTACAAGTGTGTACAAGGGTGTACAGGTTTGTAAAAGGTTGTACAAGTGTTTACAAGGGTGTACAAAAGAATGTACAAGTTTGTACAAGTGTGTACAAGTTTGTAAAAGGTTGTACAAGTGTGTACAAGGGTGTACAAGTGTGTACAATGGTGCACAAGTGTGTACAAGGGTGTACAATCGTGTACAAGCTTGTACAAGTGTGTACAAGGGTGTACAGGTTTGTACAAGGTTGTACAAGTGTGTACAAGGGTGTACAAATGTGTACAAGGCTGTAAAAGTTTGTACAAGTGTGTACAAGTTTGTACAAGGTTGTACAAGTAAGTACAAGTTTGTACAAGAATGTACAAGTGTGTACAAGGTTTTACAATTGTGTAAAAGGTTGTACAAGTGTGTACAAGGTTGTACAAGTGTGTACAAGGTTGTACAAGTGTGTACAAGGTTGTACAAGTGTGTACAAGGTTGTACAAGTGTGTACAAGGTTGTACAAGTGTGTACAAGTTTGTACAAGGTTGTACAAATGTGTACAAGGGTGTACAAAAGTGTACAAGGGTGCACAAGTTTGTACAAGGGTGTACAAGTGTGTACAAGATTGTACAAGTGTGTACAAGCTTGTACAAGGGTTTACAGGTTTGTACAAGGTTGAACAAGTGTGTACAAGGGTGTACAAAAGTGTACAAGGGTGCACAAGTTTGTACAAGGGTGTACAAGTGTGTACAAGCTTGTACAAGTGTGTACAAGCTTGTACAAGGGTTTACAGGTTTGTACAAGGTTGTACAAGTGTGTACAAGGTTGTACAAGTATGTACAAGAATGTACAAGTTTGTACAAGTGTGTACAAGTTTGTAAAAGGTTGTACAAGTGTGTACAAGGGTGTACAAATGTGTACAAGGATGTAAAAGTGTGTACAAGTGTGTACAAGTTTGTACAAGGTTGTACAAGTGTATACAAGATTGTACAAGGTTGTACAAATTTGTACAAGTGTGTACAAGGTTGTACAAGTGTGTACAAGGGTGTACAAGTTTGTACAAGTGTGTACAAGTTTGTACAAGGTTGTAAACGTGTGTACAAGGTTTTACAATTGTGTACAAGGTTGTACAAGTGTGTACAAGGTTGTACAAGTGTGTACAAGGTTGTACAAGTGTGTACAAGGTTGTACAAGTGTGTACAAGGTTGTACAAGTGTACACAAGTTTGTACAAGTGTGTACAAGTTTGTACAAGTGTGTACAAGTTTGTACAAGTGTGTACAAGTTTGTACAAGTTTGTACAAATGTGTACAAGGGTGTACAAGAGTGTACAAGGGTGTACAAGAGTGTACAAGGGTGCACAAGTTTGTACAAGGGTGTACAAGTGTGTACAAGGGTGTACAAGTATGTACAAGAATGTACAATTTTGTACAAGTGTGTACAAGTTTGTAAAAGGTTGTACAAGTGTGTACAAGGGTGTACAAGTGTGTACAAGGTTGTACAAGTGTGTACAAGCTTGAAAAAGTGTGTACAAGGTTGTACAAGTGTGTACAAGGTTGTACAAGTGTGTACAAGGTTGCACAAGTGTGTACAAGAGTGTACAATCGTGTACAAGCTTGTACAAGTGTGTACAAGGGTGTACAGGTTTGTACAAGGTTGTACAAGTGTGTACAAGGTTTTACAAGTGTGTACAAGGGTGTACAGGTTTGTACAAGGTTGTACAAGTGTTTACAAGGGTGTACAAGTATGTACAAGTTTGTACAAGTGTGTACAAGTTTGTACAAGTGTGTACAAGTTTGTACAAGTTTGTACAAATGTATACAAGGGTGTACAAAAGTGTACAAGGGTGCACAAGTTTGTACAAGGGTGTACAAGTGTGTACAAGCTTGTACAAGTGTGTACAAGCTTGTACAAGTGTGTACAAGGGTGTACAGGTTTGTACAAGGTTGTACAAGTGTTTACAAGGGTGTACAAGTATGTACAAGAATTTACAAGTTTGTACAAGTGTGTACAAGTTTGTAAAAGGTTGTACAAGTGTGTACAAGGGTGTACAAGTGTGTACAAGGTTGTACAAGTGTGTACAAGCTTGAAAAAGTGTGTACAAGGTTGTACAAGTGTGTACAAGGTTGTACAAGTGTGTACAAGGTTGCACAAGTGTGTACAAGAGTGTACAATCGTGTACAAGCTTGTACAAGTGTGTACAAGGGTGTACAGGTTTGTACAAGGTTGTACAAGTGTGTACAAGGTTTTACAAGTGTGTACAAGGGTGTACAGGTTTGTACAAGGTTGTACAAGTGTTTACAAGGGTGTACAAGTATGTACAAGTTTGTACAAGTGTGTACAAGTTTGTACAAGTGTGTACAAGTTTGTACAAGTTTGTACAAATGTATACAAGGGTGTACAAAAGTGTACAAGGGTGCACAAGTTTGTACAAGGGTGTACAAGTGTGTACAAGCTTGTACAAGTGTGTACAAGCTTGTACAAGTGTGTACAAGGGTGTACAGGTTTGTACAAGGTTGTACAAGTGTTTACAAGGGTGTACAAGTATGTACAAGAATTTACAAGTTTGTACAAGTGTGTACAAGTTTGTAAAAGGTTGTACAAGTGTGTACAAGGGTGTACAAATGTGTACAAGGGTGCACAAGTGTGTACAAGGGTGTACAATTGTGTACAAGCTTGTACAAGTGTGTACAAGGGTGTACAGGTTTGTACAAGGTTGTACAAGTGTGTACAAGGTTGTACAAGTGTGTACAAGCTTGTACAAGTGTGTACAAGCTTGTACAAGTGTGTACAAGGTTGTACAAGTGGTTACAAGGTTGTACAAGTGTGTACAAGCTTGTACAAGTGTGTACAAGGTTTGTACAAGTGTGTACAAGGTTGTTCAAGTGTGTACATGTTTGTACAAGTGTGTTTAAGTTTGTACAAGGTTGTACAAATGTGTACAAGGGTGTACAAAAGTGTTCAAGGGTGCACAAGTTTGTACAAGGGTGTACAAGTATGTACAAGAATGTAAAATTTTGTACAAGTGTGTACAAGGGTGTACAAGTGTGTACAAGGTTGTATAAGTGTGTACAAGGTTTTACAATTGTGTACAAGGTTGTACAAGTGTGTACAAGGTTGTACAAGTGTGTACGAGGTTGTACAAGTGTGTACAAGGTTGTACAAGTGTGTACAAGGTTGTACAAGTGTGTACAAGGTTGTAAAAGTGTGTACAAGGTTTTACAATTGTGTACAAGGTTGTACAAGTGTGTACAAGGTTGTAAAAGTGTGTACAAGGTTTTACAATTGTGTACAAGGTTGTACAAGTGTGTACAAGGTTGTACAAGTGTGTACGAGGTTGTACAAGTGTGTACAAGGTTGTACAAGTGTGTACAAGGTTGTACAAGTGTGTACATGGTTGTACAAGGTTGTACAATTGTGTACAAGGTTGTACAAGTGTGTACAAGGTTGTACAAGTGTGTACAAGGGTGTACAAGTTTGTACAAGTGAGTACAAGTTTGTACAAGTGTGTACAAGTTTGTACAAGTGTGTACAAGTTTGTACAAGGTTGTACAAATTAATACAAGGGTGTACAAAAGTGTACAAGGGTGCACAAGTTTGTACAAGGGTGTACAAGTGTGTACAAGCTTGTACAAGTGTGTACAAGCTTGTACAAGTGTGTACAAGGGTGTACAGGTTTGTAAAAGGTTGTACAAGTGTTTACAAGGGTGTACAAAAGAATGTACAAGTTTGTACAAGTGTGTACAAGTTTGTAAAAGGTTGTACAAGTGTGTACAAGGGTGTACAAGTGTGTACAATGGTGCACAAGTGTGTACAAGGGTGTACAATCGTGTACAAGCTTGTACAAGTGTGTACAAGGGTGTACAGGTTTGTACAAGGTTGTACAAGTGTGTACAAGGGTATACAAATGTGTACAAGGCTGTAAAAGTTTGTACAAGTGTGTACAAGTTTGTACAAGGTTGTACAAGTAAGTACAAGTTTGTACAAGAATGTACAAGTGTGTACAAGGTTTTACAATTGTGTAAAAGGTTGTACAAGTGTGTACAAGGTTGTACAAGTGTGTACAAGGTTGTACAAGTGTGTACAAGGTTGTACAAGTGTGTACAAGGTTGTACAAGTGTGTACAAGGTTGTACAAGTGTGTACAAGTTTGTACAAGGTTGTACAAATGTGTACAAGGGTGCACAAGTTTGTACAAGGGTGCACAAGTTTGTACAAGGGTGTACAAGTGTGTACAAGCTTGTACAAGGGTTTACAGGTTTGTACAAGGTTGAACAAGTGTGTACAAGGGTGTACAAAAGTGTACAAGGGTGCACAAGTTTGTACAAGGGTGTACAAGTGTGTACAAGCTTGTACAAGTGTGTACAAGCTTGTACAAGGGTTTACAGGTTTGTACAAGGTTGTACAAGTGTGTACAAGGTTGTACAAGTATGTACAAGAATGTACAAGTTTGTACAAGTGTGTACAAGTTTGTAAAAGGTTGTACAAGTGTGTACAAGGGTGTACAAATGTGTACAAGGATGTAAAAGTGTGTACAAGTGTGTACAAGTTTGTACAAGGTTGTACAAGTGTGTACAAGTTTGTACAAGGTTGTACAAATTTGTACAAGTGTGTACAAGGTTGTACAAGTGTGTACAAGGGTGTACAAGTTTGTACAAGTGTGTACAAGTTTGTACAAGGTTGTAAACGTGTGTACAAGGTTTTACAATTGTGTACAAGGTTGTACAAGTGTGTACAAGGTTGTACAAGTGTGTACAAGGTTGTACAAGTGTGTACAAGGTTGTACAAGTGTGTACAAGGTTGTACAAGTGTACACAAGTTTGTACAAGTGTGTACAAGTTTGTACAAGTGGGTACAAGTTTGTACAAGTGTGTACAAGTTTGTACAAGTTTGTACAAATGTGTACAAGGGTGTACAAGAGTGTACAAGGGTGCACAAGTTTGTACAAGGGTGTACAAGTGTGTACAAGGGTGTACAAGTATGTACAAGAATGTACAATTTTGTACAAGTGTGTACAAGTTTGTAAAAGGTTGTACAAGTGTGTACAAGGGTGTACAAGTGTGTACAAGGTTGTACAAGTGTGTACAAGCTTGAAAAAGTGTGTACAAGGTTGTACAAGTGTGTACAAGGTTGTACAAGTGTGTACAAGGTTGCACAAGTGTGTACAAGAGTGTACAATCGTGTACAAGCTTGTACAAGTGTGTACAAGGGTGTACAGGTTTGTACAAGGTTGTACAAGTGTGTACAAGGTTTTACAAGTGTGTACAAGGGTGTACAGGTTTGTACAAGGTTGTACAAGTGTTTACAAGGGTGTACAAGTATGTACAAGTTTGTACAAGTGTGTACAAGTTTGTACAAGTGTGTACAAGTTTGTACAAGTGTGTACAAGTTTGTACAAGTTTGTACAAATGTATACAAGGGTGTACAAAAGTGTACAAGGGTGCACAAGTTTGTACAAGGGTGTACAAGTGTGTACAAGCTTGTACAAGTGTGTACAAGCTTGTACAAGTGTGTACAAGGGTGTACAGGTTTGTACAAGGTTGTACAAGTGTTTACAAGGGTGTACAAGTATGTACAAGAATTTACAAGTTTGTACAAGTGTGTACAAGTTTGTAAAAGGTTGTACAAGTGTGTACAAGGGTGTACAAATGTGTACAAGGGTGCACAAGTGTGTACAAGGGTGTACAATTGTGTACAAGCTTGTACAAGTGTGTACAAGGGTGTACAGGTTTGTACAAGGTTGTACAAGTGTGTACAAGGTTGTACAAGTGTGTACAAGCTTGTACAAGTGTGTACAAGCTTGTACAAGTGTGTACAAGGTTGTACAAGTGTGTACAAGGTTGTACAAGTGTGTACAAGCTTGTACAAGTGTGTACAAGGTTTGTACAAGTGTGTACAAGGTTGTTCAAGTGTGTACATGTTTGTACAAGTGTGTTTAAGTTTGTACAAGGTTGTACAAATGTGTACAAGGGTGTACAAAAGTGTTCAAGGGTGCACAAGTTTGTACAAGGGTGTACAAGTATGTACAAGAATGTAAAATTTTGTACAAGTGTGTACAAGGGTGTACAAGTGTGTACAAGGTTGTATAAGTGTGTACAAGGTTTTACAATTGTGTACAAGGTTGTACAAGTGTGTACAAGGTTGTACAAGTGTGTACGAGGTTGTACAAGTGTGTACAAGGTTGTACAAGTGTGTACAAGGTTGTACAAGTGTGTACAAGGTTGTAAAAGTGTGTACAAGGTTTTACAATTGTGTACAAGGTTGTACAAGTGTGTACAAGGTTGTAAAAGTGTGTACAAGGTTTTACAATTGTGTACAAGGTTGTACAAGTGTGTACAAGGTTGTACAAGTGTGTACGAGGTTGTACAAGTGTGTACAAGGTTGTACAAGTGTGTACAAGGTTGTACAAGTGTGTACATGGTTGTACAAGGTTGTACAATTGTGTACAAGGTTGTACAAGTGTGTACAAGGTTGTACAAGTGTGTACAAGGGTGTACAAGTTTGTACAAGTGTGTACAAGTTTGTACAAGTGTGTACAAGTTTGTACAAGTGTGTACAAGTTTGTACAAGGTTGTACAAATTAATACAAGGGTGTACAAAAGTGTACAAGGGTGCACAAGTTTGTACAAGGGTGTACAAGTGTGTACAAGCTTGTACAAGTGTGTACAAGCTTGTACAAGTGTGTACAAGGGTGTACAGGTTTGTAAAAGGTTGTACAAGTGTTTACAAGGGTGTACAAAAGAATGTACAAGTTTGTACAAGTGTGTACAAGTTTGTAAAAGGTTGTACAAGTGTGTACAAGGGTGTACAAGTGTGTACAATGGTGCACAAGTGTGTACAAGGGTGTACAATCGTGTACAAGCTTGTACAAGTGTGTACAAGGGTGTACAGGTTTGTACAAGGTTGTACAAGTGTGTACAAGGGTGTACAAATGTGTACAAGGCTGTAAAAGTTTGTACAAGTGTGTACAAGTTTGTACAAGGTTGTACAAGTAAGTACAAGTTTGTACAAGAATGTACAAGTGTGTACAAGGTTTTACAATTGTGTAAAAGGTTGTACAAGTGTGTACAAGGTTGTACAAGTGTGTACAAGGTTGTACAAGTGTGTACAAGCTTGTACAAGTGTGTACAAGGTTGTACAAGTGTGTACAAGGTTGTACAAGTGTGTACAAGGTTGTACAAATGTGTACAAGGTTGTACAAGTGTGTACAAGTTTGTACAAGGTTGTACAAATGTGTACAAGGGTGTACAAAAGTGTACAAGGGTGCACAAGTTTGTACAAGGGTGTACAAGTGTGTACAAGCTTGTACAAGTGTGTACAAGCTTGTACAAGGGTTTACAGGTTTGTACAAGGTTGAACAAGTGTGTACAAGGGTGTACAAAAGTGTACAAGGGTGCACAAGTTTGTACAAGGGTGTACAAGTGTGTACAAGCTTGTACAAGTGTGTACAAGCTTGTACAAGGGTTTACAGGTTTGTACAAGGTTGTACAAGTGTGTACAAGGTTGTACAAGTATGTACAAGAATGTACAAGTTTGTACAAGTGTGTACAAGTTTGTAAAAGGTTGTACAAGTGTGTACAAGGGTGTACAAATGTGTACAAGGATGTAAAAGTGTGTACAAGTGTGTACAAGTTTGTACAAGGTTGTACAAGTGTGTACAAGTTTGTACAAGGTTGTACAAATTTGTACAAGTGTGTACAAGGTTGTACAAGTGTGTACAAGGGTGTACAAGTTTGTACAAGTGTGTACAAGTTTGTACAAGGTTGTAAACGTGTGTACAAGGTTTTACAATTGTGTACAAGGTTGTACAAGTGTGTACAAGGTTGTACAAGTGTGTACAAGGTTGTACAAGTGTGTACAAGGTTGTACAAGTGTGTACAAGGTTGTACAAGTGTGTACAAGGTTGTACAAGTGTGTACAAGGTTGTACAAGTGTACACAAGTTTGTACAAGTGTGTACAAGTTTGTACAAGTGTGTACAAGTTTGTACAAGTTTGTACAAGTTTGTACAAATGTGTACAAGGGTGTACAAAAGTGTACAAGGGTGCACAAGTTTGTACAAGGGTGTACAAGTGTGTACAAGGGTGTACAAGTATGTACAAGAGTAGTATGTGGGCGAAGATAGAACTTACATGGGCTCTTATGGGAGCTCCATATTTGGACATGGGATAAAAAGTACTTGGCGGCTTGGGGGATCGAACACGGTCCGACTGGATGAGAGGCGAGTACGCTATCCACTCGGCCACAACGGCAGTTAATAGGATAAGAGTGTAAGGTGGTATAATAGACTTGGAGGTGTGTGTGTATAGGATAAAAAGTGTTTGGGCGGGTTGAGGATTCGAACCCGGGGCGCCTGGGTGAGAGGCGAGTACGCTATCCACTCGGCTACAACGGTAGTTAATAATACAAGAGTGTAAGGGTGTATATGGATGCGTTGGCTGCCGCGGTAGCCGCCGCCGCCGCCGCCGCCGCAGCTAATGTGTCTGGTTTTGATTTTGGCCACCAGAGGAGGGGTGATGGAGTTCTGATTTTGTCCGCTAGGTGTGCTTGGTTTTGATTTTGGCCACCAGAGGGGTGACGGAGTTTTGATTTTGGCCGCTAGGTGTCCCGCGTGTCTATGGTGGGAAAAAAATCCTGTGGGAATTCGCTGTGCGGTGTAAGAGATTGACGGAGTTCTGATTTTGGCCGCTAGGTGATTGCCGCCCCCGGGGGTGGTGTGTGTAGTTCTGATTTTCACCACTAGGTCCTGTGAGTTTGGTTCCGTGGTGGTAGCGGGATAAATCCCTGCACCGGGATCCCTGTGCAAATATCCCACAAAAATCCCCGCTTGGTTATTACTCTGTGTTTAAAAACCTTACCTGGGGAAAAATCCCGTTTCAATACAGTGGTACAATGCCCTCTGGGACGGCAGTTCTTATTTTGACCGCAGGTTTATGTAGTTCTGGTTGTTGCTACTATGTTGCACCACCTTTGCCGGATATTATTATTGGTCATCTGAAACAAAACACAAGTTTTCTGCAGCCTGTAGGACAGGGTTTGGGACTGTCCGAGTGCCTGAAGGACACCCCCAGGTTAGGGTATTATATGATGCTGAACGCCAATCCAGAAATTGATAGCTACTAGCTGGTAGCTAGTAGCTCTCACTAGCTAGTAGATACGTTAGCATAACACATAATACCCCCCTCCCTTATTTTAGGCTGAGAAAGAGTTAATAAAAATAGATTGTAAATCTGCAAGGTTGAATAAAAATGTTCGGGAGGGATGATAAACAAAACAGCACAGCAGACCTCTCTTGATGGTTCCGGATCTTGTATGAGAAAGAATCAATCAAAATATATTGTAAACCTGCCTAGAATTGGTGCCCGACATATTGGGCAGGAATTGAGCCTGTAGGCACAATCTGTGCAGCAGGTATGCCCACAAGGCTGAATAAAAATGTTCGGGAGGGATGTTAAGCAAACAGCACAGCAGACCTCTCTTGATGGTTCCGGATCTTGATTGGAGCGCTGCTCTTGAAACCAACGGGTGATGCCCACCACTATTGCAAATAACGATGACACCATCAGCTGGAGTGTCCCCTGGGCTGCTGTATATCGAAGGTCCTGGTTCTCTAAGGCGATATTATTGACAATCCAAGTGAGGTCGGAAAGGTCCATATGCAGTTGATTTATATCCTGCCAGGCCTCCTCTGGATTTTCGACTTCAGGAATGGGGAATCGATGGTATTGCTGAAAAAAAAAATACGAACATGTTAAAAAGCTATAGATTATAACCACACACACACACACACACACACACACACATAAATGCACGAGCTTTTTATTTTGTGATAATTACCTGGAAAATTTTGTCTACTCGTTTCAACCGTTGATTGAATGGAATGTTGAAGCAGTAGACACATCCACAATGAGTACAATCTGACTGTAAAATGGACGGGCTAGGTGCACTATTGCTTGGGGATGGTGGTGGTGGTTCCTAAAAAATGTAAAATATATTATATATACGTAGAGAGAGAGAGAGAGAGAGAGAGAGGGAGACAGAGAGAGAGAGAGAGAGAGAGAGAGAGGGAGAGATAGACTCACCTCATTACAACGTAGTGATAAGTCCAGCGGTTGTGGAGCTGGAGAGTAGGAAGTGGAAGGCCTTGTTCCGGCAGCAGAAGATTCTGCCAGGTCTAGAGCCTCTACGTTCCTCGACGTCACTCCGTATTCTCCTAAGAAGTTCCCTAAGGTGTTAGGGGATGGTGGTCTGTCAAATGAGGGAGACGGTGCCCACCGGGAGTCTCTTTCAGCTGCCGAAGGTGGTTGACTGTCGGCAGACGGAGGACCTCTGACAAAGAAGTCATCTAGGGTTAGCAGAAACTCCCTTATAACCGCAGAAGATGGCCGGCTGCCGGGAGATGGAGTGCGTAAATCAATATAATCGGGAGATGGGGTACGAGAGGAGTCATTCTGCAAATCAAATAACATTTCGGTCACTATGGTTTATTTTACTCATACACACACACACACACACACACACACATATGTATATGAATCATACACACAGGCATGGAAGAGGTGATATGGGAAGCAGAGATTTTGGGTAAGACCTAAAGTATGTGGAAAAACTAAAATCTACACCTATTATAGTAGTTAAAGACAATGCTATTTGTTACCTCAGGGTTTTGAGGAGGCGACCAATTCTCTCCGGCGAATGAGGTGGAAGGTTGCGGCTCGTTTGGTGGAGTGCGCAAATCAATACAATCAGGAGATGGGGTGCGAGAGGAGTCATTCTGCAAATCAAATAACATTTCGGCCACTATAGTTTATTTTACTCACACACACACACATATATATGCATCATACACACAGGCATGGAAGAGGTGATATGGGAAGCAGAGATTTTGGGTAAGACCTAAACTAAAATCTACACCTATTACAGTAGTTAAAGACAACGCTATTTGTTACCTCAGGGGTTTGAGGAGGAGGCGACCAATTCGCTGCGGCGAATGAGGTGGAAGGTTGCGGCTCGTTTGGTGGAGTGCGCAAATCAATACAATCAGGAGATGGGGTGCGAGAGGAGTCATTCTGCAAATCAAATAACATTTCGGCCACTATAGTTTATTTTACTCACACACACACACACACATATGCATCATACACACAGGCATGGAAGAGGTGATATAGGAAGCAGAGATTTTGGGTAAGACCTAAAGTATGTGGAAAAACTAAAATCTACACCTATTACAGTAGTTAAAGACAACACTATTTGTTACCTCAGGGGTTTGAGGAGGAGGTGACCAATTCTCTGCGGCGAATGAGGTGGAAGGTTGCGGCTCGTTTGTCCAAGGAGGAGGAGGCTGCGCAACAGCTCCAAACACCAGAAATAATAGAGCCACAAGCATCTTGGCAATTCTGTGTGACATAGGAAACAAGAGCTACTTTTATACCATCCTTTTTCCCCACCACTACTTCTGTTTGAGAGACTAGGGTTAAAAATAAAAACAAACAGGAGTTTCATACAAACATTGTGCGTTTATTGATTCTTTCAATGCTTAAATATCTTTACATCTGGTGATTTCCCTGCAGAGCCTGTGCATTGAATGCTATATGCTTTTGTCGAGGTGAACTCCTGCAAATCCCCCGACGTCAAGACGTCCACAAAGCGTGCCGGAAGAAATGTGACCTTCTCTTCCCCCTCTGCTGTTTCGATGTCCAGCAGGATGGTAGGTCTTCCGAACTTTGTGCTTACTTTTCGTGCAGCTAAAATTTTAGCTGGTTTGGTGAGCTCCCTCACCGCAATCTTAGGATTGTCGGCCTGACGCTCGCAAGCAGCCATACGTGATAAGAGATCCATCTGAAATCAAATTACATCATTAAATATGCAGCGTGTTGTGTATATCTTCTTTTTAGACACCTCGGCAATTGCAAAAGATGGAGCTCCACAGCCCATCTCTACTTACGTTAGCAGCGATGTGGTCTGAATGAAAGACTGGAGACGATTGTGAGCTCCCCTCAGGTGAGCTCTGGTTTTATACCTGGTCACTGTGTAAGGTGATACTGGCGCATATCCAAAAGCGGGTGATGACGCAATCTGATGCGGTGACTCATCAGATTGTGCAATCATAGCATAGTGGATCTAGGTTGTTTATGTGTGTGTGTGTGTGTGTAAGCTTTATTCGGTTCCCATCCACCTACGACAAAGGACTATTCCTGTTGTTACCTGTTCCACACTTTAGGTATGCAAACTGTGTGACAAAAGCGTGACGCCAAAGGTTAACACACGGCACGTTTTGCGGAGGTTGTTGACCTGCTCGATGTTGAAAGCAGCTTGTAGCTGTTTGACTCCGTTTCCACACCACGATAGGTTATTCAACCATGTCGTAGGAGCCTCGGCGCGTTTTTTATTTAAGTGAGTTTCCCCAGTAGGCCTAATCTCACTATAGGCTGTTTGTAGCTAACAGCGGACCCACATTTCCACACCACGATAGGTTATTTTAACCATATCGTAGGGGTCTTGGCGCGTTTTTTATTAAAGTGAGTTTCCCATTAGGCCTAATCTCACTATGCACTGCTTGTATCTAGCAGCAGACCCACATTTCCACACCACGATAGGTTATTTAACCATGTCGTAGGGGTCTTGGCGCGTTTTTTATTAAAGTGAGTTTCCCCAGTAGGCCTAATCTCACTATTGAAACGAGCCCCAACCATCGCTCATCTGCAGTGACGACCACTCCATAACAAAAATGTCGCCTCCTGTCTGGTACAATATTGCGGTACCGCAAAAACACTAAACTACTTTTTTTTTTGGTCCTTTGACAAATGTAAATGTGGTTATTTACTTGGTGAAGCCTTTCAATTAACCCAACACACATATTTGACAAAGGATATATTTTACTCTTTTATATGTTTTTTTTTTACTTCTCGTCAACCTGTTCATTGTGAATACGATATCAGGCTATTTACTAGGCGTACCGTTCATTTTAGCCTCAGTTTCACCTTTCCAGGTTGAACGGAGAAGTGGACTTTGTTTTTTCTGTTTCATTCTACTTTCTACACTTGCAATGCTATTAAATATAACAAGGTACTCAAATATACACAATCATACACTGTGTGGGCCGAAGGAAACGCAATGTTCTACGAGTTTTACCTCAACCCTCTCATCTACCCAAGGACTTACCAGGGCTTAGCCCCAGCCTAAAGGGTAGGTGGCACCTACACAGCTAGGAAACGTCTTAGCTCTATTTTAGTGTGGGTCGAAGGAAACGCAATGTTCTACGAGTTTTACCTCAACCCTCTCGTCTACCCAAGGACTTACCAGGGTTTAGCCCAGCCTAATGGATAGGTGACTCCTACACGTATATAGAGACAATCAGCTTCCCAACACACACACACACACACACACACACGTACACATGTTATATATAATAATATTGACTTTCTGGAATCTCATCAAAACTGTGACTCTGTTCATAGAGAAATTTACAACTCACATCTTGGTACAGCGCAATATTATCCCAGTCAACTTTGGTGGCGAATTCTCGAATGAAAGACTCGGACAGCTTCTGATAGCGACTCAATATGCTCCAAGCACCTTCACTGAAATTACCCGCCATTTCTCTGAGGAATGCCTCGGAAAATTTGATACGCGTTAAAAGTTTTTCCCAGTTAACTCGGTGAAAATAACGTCTCAACATATCAGTTGAAAAATTATAATGTGTGGAGAGCAAATCCCAATTCATGTACCGATCAAATTTCATAATAAAACCATCTGTCATCACCCCTTCGGGTTCTTTAGGCTCCTGAGAGAGAATTTCCCACACCTGTTCAGCCATGATCCGCACAGCACAAAGTCAAACTACAGACTGACACTAGAGAAAATATTTGATTCTTTTTTGTGCCGTGTGCAGAGCACACTTTGAAAACCCCCCACTGTGTTGTGGTAACAAACAATTTACATGGTTATCTTCTCCCTCCACCCCCTCTTTACCCTCATCTGATGTTATTTCCAGAACATTTGGATGAAAGCGCTTTAGGAATGTAACCTTTTCCAATCCTTTAGTGTAGATGACACTAAAAGAAGCACATAAATTACGTATTAACCCCTCATCGTATGGAATTGTTCCATCGTCCCAACGAATACAATGGTAATGACGTGTTAGCCATCTATTTGAACGCCTAGTTTTTTCGTCAAGATTGCGCAACACATATGGAGGACGAAATATAATCTGACAGCAGAGTGATTCTGCAACTATTGCAAACTCTTTTACAATAAACGTGTTATTGTTGTCTTTGAAAGCGTGAAATTCAACAACTGCTACTGGTAAACGGCCAGCGCTTGAACAACAACAACTCATTGTAAAGTGATGTTGAAAAATTAGGCAGAGATGGGGGATTTTCCGACCCCTCTTTGTTGTTTAACACCTCTGTTATGAATTCTCTAATATCGGCCTCGCGAGAAAACAGCTCCGTGAGGTGAATGTGCACGAGCGGAAGGCTATTAATAAACTGGACCCATTCTGCGTTGTTTAGTGCCAAAGTGTGTTCCCCGCCGTGAATGAATACGTGTTGTTTGCCAAATACCGAAATAACCTTCACACTCTCACCGGTGACGAGTGAAGTGTGGAATTTTTGGCCGAGCTCCATCGCTGCTGTGACAGCGTTGAAAGCTGTCACACCGAATTGATTGAATACATCCTGTGACCAATACACACTTCCTTTCTTTGATTTAAACAAAACGCCAATCTGGTTGTCTCTATTTTTGAATACCCCCGTAATTACGCACTTTGTCACATCGTGGTCCAGAAAGAAGACTTTTTTCAAAAAAATACCGGTCAGCAGGTTTATTCCCTCTGTAGGTTTAGGCACGGTTTCTATACTCACCTGGTCAGCAACAGCTGTGGCAGTGGCCACGTCCTCACTCGACGGCTCCATCATTGAAACTGAGAGATTTCGTAACGTTCACAGGTATCGTACCCCTCAATGGGGTTATTCTCTAGGGGGTCTGAAAGCGCGGGCTTTGTCACTTCCGGTACCCGTGTGTCCAGTAGTGACCTTCCTAGAATAATTCGGACATTATAGGTGTCGGGGGCGACATTGACATCGATACATCTTTCATTTAAACTAAAAACACCCAATTGTATGGTGAAATCGTATTTCAACTGATAAACGGTAACAATGTCAAATTGGCTGTAGAAACTGACACGCTTGAGAACATTTTCAACGCTACACGCTTTCCTTAAGAGATACGATCCGGGGAACGTTTCAATCCTTATACGGTCAAAGCAGGAATAGTCTGCGACGTGATAGTTTAGCATGCCCCCGTCACGGTCAAACGATCTGCCGTCACTGATATTCTGGCCGTTTTTATAAAGCGATACTAACACCTTCGCGAGTCTATTCGTCACATAGTCTTTACAAACTTCAAAGCTGGCTTGAATCACCTGTACATCGTCCACTACCTGTGAGGCCATCTTAACGACTGAGACCCTCATCTGCCTCCGCCTCCGCCTCCGCCTCCGTCTCCGCCTCCGCCTCCGTCTCCGCCTCCGCCTCCGCCTCCGCCTCAGCCTCCGCCTCCGCCTCCGCCTCTTCCTCCGAATCCTCCTGGTAAAAGGAAACGTACTTTTTTCGATCTCTCAACTTAATCCGCACACATTGAACATTGGCAACTTCAAGATCAGGTAGACTGATATAGTGACGGGGTATGTCGTCGTCGTCGTCGTCGTCGTCGTCGGTGTCATTCTCTTCATCGTCATTATTTAGCATACTGTTTAAGTCAAAAGATTCTCTATGATAATCATCTTTATCGCCATAGACATGTACATCCAGCGTGTCATACTTATGGAAATCAATTAATAAATTAATTAAATCCACCGCCGCACGAGACATAGCAAATTCTCTTATAACTTCAAATTCGATTCGATCAAACACTCCGACTGTGGCGAAATCCAAACTCAACAGCCTGCCGTTCCAATCTATTTTACGTTTTAACCTACCCTTTTCAAAGAGGTTAACATAAATCCACGCAATGTTCTGCCACTTTTTTTCTTCCATGTTTATCAGACAGAGACCAGCTGTAGACTAAAAACTATACAGTCACCTTACTTACAGAACCGGTGAGTAACTTATAGGTCATGTGACTATCGTGTATTAAGAGACAGTATGCTGTAGTGCTGGCGGGAACCGCGTTCTTTGTTTCAAAATCCACTCTCACGTCTACAGGTCCCGACTTGATTGCATCATTTTGTTTGGAGCAATCGACTACGTATAGCGGGACATTGGCGTTGAACTTTTCCATTGTGACAGCGGTTTGACCGGTAGACTGCCTACCATAATATGATTCTAGAAATCGACAAAACATTTCGTAAAATAGTGTTTTATCTCCGTTAATGTTGTCGTAGGGGAAATATTGAGAATTCAAATACACCTTGATGTTTGTCAAGTCGCAGTGGTCAAACGAGGACATGTCTTTAGCGTATTGATTTTTCCTATCCTCCTGAAATGCCAAAATGACATATCGAGGTTTCTCTAATTGTGCTGATGTTTTAACCGTCCACGAGTGTATATTAGTTTGTGGCAGTGACGGGTATTCGTGAAGCTCCCAAGACCTAAAAGGTATATGGACCGTGGTGTCCTTTTCGATCATGCGCAACATAGTAAGTCGGTAGGAGTCGGAAACGTTCACATGAGGAACACGCCAGTACACCCCTGTAATTGTTATAGAAACATCACTCGCGTCATTACTGATTACAGCATTTTTATCTGAAGCGGAGCGCAGAAGCACCAACTCCTGTTTGTTATTTACAATTACACGTCTGTAGTCCTCAGCAAAACCGAGTAAAAGACGTAGTGGAACGGAAAATGAAAACTCTTTGGACTGTAATTTCTCGCCAGGGCCTAACCAGCAGGCATTCTGCAACATATTCACCTCATGGGGTCTGATCGAAAGAACATTTTTCATAGTTGTTGTAATACCGACATTCTTTGTCCTATCCACTTCAATACCCGCAATCTCATAGCGTATTTCATCAAAGAAAAACGCCACCGCGTTATTCACGAAATGCCACGGCGCCTCTGTTCTATCAGTTTTTGTACTTTTAACCGTACCCTTAACGAGCAATGTACTCTCAAACGGTGCTGTAATAATATCCTGTTGACTGATCGGTATTCGGATCTCATCGTTATTTTTAAACGTGGACGACGCGTATGGCTTGTGAGTGTGAAACTCCATGCCGGTGATGGCATCACTGTACTCTGCCTTTGTGTTTATATCCAACATTTTCAACCTTAAATCCAAGAGACCGCAAAAACTTAACACTCGACGATGTTAACCGTACAACGTCTTTTGGCCTACTGATGTTTGGAACAGGTAATATGTCCCTAAATACCAGTCCCATTGTTCTTTTTTCTAACGTGTAACCTAACAGACAATCTTTCGTTTCTGAGATTAATCAAGTTGCCGTCTTGATCGCGCAGAGATATCGACACGTTGTTGACACTTGAAACGTTCACTGGTAAGTAAATTATTGTGTTAGGTATCTCGACTATTTTATACCCTGGACCTACATTTGGGTAAAATTCGTGCACCGTATGACTTTCTCTACCGTTATCAAACGATCCACGAACAATATTACACTCGACACGAATAACATCAACTTTCATTATGTTGACTGTAGTATCGGATACATGTGTTTTCCCAGCTTCAAGGACTCTATTGGAGAAGCCTAGCAAGGATCCGATTGAATCGCCTTTAGTAAAATCAACACTCTGTGAGCAGAAAATTTCCGAACGTAAGGTGCTGTTGTTAGCTGTGAGCTTAAATTCCACATCCTTTCCCAGTTTCGCCTTTAAAGTAGACTCTATATTTTCCACTTCATATGCCCCTTCATCAATACTGACAACTCCCGCTTTACCATAGTAAAACTTGTTATTTATTCCAGATTCAATGTTGGGGATTGAATGAAAAGTCATTAAATCCACAAGTCCAATCTCCCACTCACCATCGCTCATGTCAACAGGTGGAAAGTATTCATTTGTAATATACGATCCACGACCGCTTAAGCTAAACATTTTTGCAGAGAAACTCTAGACACAAATGCCCGCAAACAACTGAATCAAATGATTGCACTCTACGATAATTATAGAAGACTTCACAGTTGGCAAAGTACTGCAACAGTTCTAGCGGAGGTTTTAAGTTGCCAAAACTATCAAAATAATGCACCCGACTACCCTCTTTTCTATAGCACACCCAATGTGTGCCTTCACCCACTGCCGAATCTAAGTTTACAATAGCAGTCTCATTTAAGTTAGGTCGAACAGGTAGAGTGTCTCTCATATACACTCCGCGAAAATGAGGGATTTTCAGTAATTTCGCGTAGTATTTCAAGTCGTAATTTGTCAACGGTCTTAGCGGGATCCACGTTTTTTTTTCCTCGTATTCCGCTTTTTACGTTTAACTCCACCCCCTCTAGGGTAGGGACGCAGATACAATCCTCTACCTCCAGGTGTCTTTTTCTTAACTCTACGAGTCGATTGCTTCTTCTTCCTCTTTCCACCACCAAACTTTGCCTTTGTCTTCATCGCTGTAGTTACTGCCCAGGCAGCCGCCTTTTCTCCTACAGACGCGTCTGATGATTTAAATCTACGCCAAGCGCGTTCTGCTAGCTCCTTATCTGCCTGTTGTCTGTGCGCGTTATCTTTGTACCTCGAATATGCGATATCGTGCACCTTACACGCTTCGTCTAAACCGTTAATACCTCTATCACCTCTGGCTAGTCTCTTTTTTAACCTTGTTCCAGGTCCACAATAATTATAACCCGGCAGGTGAGCTTCAAAAGGTAAAAGGTCCACAGCTTTGTTAACAATAGAAGATATAAGACCTTCTCCGACGACGGCTCTTTTGCGTCTGACCGATGTTATCCTCTTCCCAACCATTTTAATACTGATTGGAATGAGATATTTTAACTTGTCTTAAAAAGGTCGTCCCAGGTTGCTGTCTCATGAACAACCTGCCCCCTCCATTCGTCATATGAGGTTAGACTCACGCGTTTCGTCTGATTCATCTGTTTATACAGTGAATAGGCTAATTCCGCGATAATTTCTTTGACGTACTGCTTGTTTACAGCATCGCTCAATGCTTGTGGTTTACTAACATTCGCTATTCGCCTACCCTTAACATCCCAGGATTTATCATTATTAGGTAAAATTGAATTACGTTGAAGATATTGTAGGGTAATCGCATCATGAGCACTTGATGGATCAGCGACATGACCTAAACGTTTATCCTTAAAGTTCCATGCTAATGAGCCTTGTAAAGGTACACGGTTGTCCATGTACAATTTATTTACAGCATCTCCCGCTCTACTAGGAGGTGCCAAGTTTTGGATAACCGTATTTTTTACATCAAAAGCCCCATCTTTATTTTTAACTAAGGCTGTGCTGTTTAGACACTGAAGATTTACCGCATCCGCGTCTTTTACCGGCAGTGCTACGTTCCGAATAACTGCATTTTTTGCATCAAACTCTCTCTGTACACTTTCTCGTGTTATAGCGTTTTCTTTAAGAAACAATAGATTAACTCCGTCTCTATCAGCTTTCGGCTCTGCAACGTCTTGCAACCGGTAATGGTGTATTGAGTATGCTTTTGCATCAGTCAATTTAAGCGGCGTATGAAAATCCATATACTGCTTAGACACAGCATCATTAATACTAACAGGGTCAGCTATATTACACACACGGGTGTTTTGAGCATCAAAATGACCACTTTGCCTTGTCATACAGTTTAAAAGTGATTCCGCGTGTGTTCTAAAATTAATCACATCAAAATTGTCCTTTGGATTTTCGACATTACACAAACGTTTACCCTGCATATCATAGTTACCATCTTGAGTCAGTGCAAAGCCCTCGCCCTTTGGCCCAACAAGAGCCTTTTCCTTTTTCTCGTAACGTCCGAACTTGTCTACACCCATTGTAAAAGTGATTTGTATCTACTATTGCCCGCCCCTTTTATAAACCCAGCTTCACGTAGCTCCTCCACAATATTAAGGATTTCATTACTATGAGATGTGTTTCCAGACTCAGTTGACGCGGTTAGTAGTTTCATTCTGCTTACAAGTTCATTAGGGTCGTCCCAGTGAACAATATCCCGAGATGTAGCAGTCTTCCAAGTCATGCCCCGGCCCTGTTTAGCGGGAAATAATTTTCTAATGACGTGTTTGTATTTCAAACTATTATCCCTTCTTATTTGCTTGTAAAAGCTGTATTGTTTTTTGTGCGCGTTTGTTGCTACTAATATATTCTTGTATGTCTGTAGGTCTTCACTATTGTATAGATCCTCATCGGGTAGTCGTTTGAACAACAATTCGTATAAGCCGACTGTAGGTTGATATTTTGTATTATTTATAACCAATGACCCGTCGCTGTCAAATTCTAATTCTTTATCACCAATCATTAACTTATTGCCGTCACTATTGTAACGGGGACCATAATCATGATCAATTATTCGAGACTTTCCGCCGGCATCTGCCATGAGTAGTTTCATATATTTCCGCGTCAACGGGTTTTCAAAATGTTCGTCGACATATCGGGAAGCCGTTTCCAAGCCTACAGGTGAAGACACAACATCATGCAACCGGTTCGGTGTCGAAACGCCAGTAGGTTTAAACGACTGGTTAAAGTAATTATCATCATCGTCCCCACTGACATAATCCATTGCTTCTTCTCCTTCTTCTTCTTCTTCCCCTTTGACAGCAGACATTTGTTCAGCTTTTATTTGAGGCTCAGTTTTTTTCAATTCTCTGATAATCGGTCTATACTGCTGCTCTAGTAATCTTTCATTTTCAACATTACCATCTTTAAATCGTCGAAACTTACGTCTTACCGCCTCTTCTAGTTCGGCAATTTTCGACACAAGGTCTTTATTCTTCCGACTCATCTTTGCTACTGAACTATCAACCAACAACAACAACACATTTATGGCAGCTCAACCTGCCTGAAAAACATTGCGCGTCTCTTGTGTTTACGCAAATAACGCACCACGTCCTTTAACGAGATACCAGATGCTATATTGATACCTCTGTAGTACCTCTTAGTGTGTGCATCAAATAGTGGTATATTGTATCGTGTTGACCAACTTCGAAAAACAAAAGTCCTTTTCCACCCTCCTCTCCATTGTGGTATTTCAGCCACAGTGTATCTATCATCACTGTTATCCATATATTTTTGTAAAAGACTCATTGGCCGTTGAGCCTGATTGTGGTGTAATAGAAATGAATTTACGAGCCAAAACTCGCTAGGATTTGCGCCTGTAAATTCTCGCCACTGATCAAATAGTGCTCTATTAGTTATTGTATAAACACCGTCACTACTAAGACTTATACCAAAATGGTCGCAATAGAGTGGTAAAGTTGGCAATGCCGCTTTCAAAAAATCTGTAGTAAAAAGTCCTTGGCACAGGTTGTTTGCTGCTGCATAGCGCTTACCCCGAACCCCAGGAGGTAATCCTGGAGGCACTGGACCGTATGCTACATTATAACTAATGTCAATATGACATTTAGAAGCTAATGCCGTCTTATATATTGTTACGGGGGACCTTATTGGTAGTGTACGCTCAGTTAATACTATGCAACGAGCGGCGTAAGGGATTTTACACCCATATTCAAGCATTCTCAGATAAATCTGTGTAAAGTTTATGCCGCCATGCCGGTCTCGTAGAGGTAGGACCTTTCCAAAAATATCTGGAAACGGTCTGAATCGCGATAACATATTATGAGATTCGCGTACAGTACAGTTTGTCATATCTTCGTGGTAGATAACAAGCTCTAGTGGTACCTTTTTTTCTTCGCATTTTGCTAAAAACTTAATCCACAGTTCACGGTTGTAGGTGCGTTCACTAGCAGATATCATAAGTAAAATTACAGGAGGCAGTGTGGCGCTTTGTTTTGCAGCTTTATGTCGCCAGCACCGCCGGTTATAAGGATGACCATGACGCCCCTTTCTGCTGCAATAATTACCGCAAAACTTTCTCCTATCTGAATAGTAAAAAGTGCAGAGATTTGATTTAACATTATGAAGTTTTGTGTCGTAACCTCTAAGATCGTTGTACGTATAGATGTTTACCATTGTAGTTCAACTATAAAACTAATGTGTACTGTACAAAGCATAGCACTTTTACATAACACATACCCCCCACCGCTATCACAAATCCTCTACAAAAAAGTCAAATTTCAATCTGTACCTCCCTTTGTTAATATCACGAGTCTTATCTATTACCAAAAACCCATGATTTTCCTTCCACGCTTGAGCACACAACCCTCTGAACTTATCAAAGCTCATATCAGTGTTAACATGATCAGTGTATACATGTCTTAGATTCATATCATCCTGCCTGAATAGTATAATAAAGTTACAGTTGTCTCTCACCAACTGTTTAGGAATCTTACTGTACGACTGACCAAGATAGAATACATCAATATTCCTATGTCTACCCATTGAAAAATAGGACCGGATGTTGTTGTGCTTTTCACATGATATATCGTCAAATATCATAACTGAATTCGGCTTAGCTTCGCTTGGGTCGACAATTTGTTCATTGTCATTGAATGCAAAGTATCCGACTTCTTTGGGTAAAGCTGACGAAAGAAATTTGTATTTCGGCTGATAGAGGGATTTTGAAAACACGTAGATATTTTCAAATACTACACCATTTGGATCGAATATAAGATTGAATAACACGTTCGTTTTTCCCGCATTTGAAGGACCTGATATAATACAACGTACTGCTTCCGGCAAAAGGGGCCCATTTTTATTAATAGATGAGCTCATACCGGTACCAAAATATTCATCAAAATTCCGGACAGAAATATGAGATCCTTGCTCAGCTAGTCTCATTGTGACACTGAAACTTTTCCTCTCCTGCTTGAACTTTAAATAACACCTCACCGAGGGATAGCTCTAAATAAGAATATCGCTTTTGTTAACCCATGTGTCGTCTTTACCATCAAAACCCAACCAGCGAACTAGCACTTTATCCCCTTTACGTTTTATTACTTTCTCCACAAGATATACATCCCCAGTCTTAGATATACTCAGCTCAGCCTCATAAAATCCGCCCTTAAGGATTTCCCCTTTAGAATCTTGTAAGATATAAGTAACCGGGTGGGTTGGCTTTATTGCATATATTTTAAATACTTCGTTTGTCCAGTTAGGCATGTATCCTTTAGTGAATACCCGCTTGTATTTGCTAATTCTCACAGAATCGCCGACAGAAAACTTTGGTTTGGCAGCAGCAGCAGCCGTAGCACTTTTATGACTACTATTTATTCGCGATAAAATTGCTTTAACATGTTTTTGCCTCACGTCCTTGGGTTTCATTCCTATAGTTCTATGTTTTGAATTGTTATATTGATCAACGAGCTTCTGCAGAATAGATACCCACTCATAGCTCCCCTTTGCTGTAAATAACGTCCACATTTTTTGTTTTATTGTCCTGTTGAACCTCTCAACAATGCTGGCCTTGAGATGTGAAAATGTCGCATAATGATTAATTTTAAACCTGCTGACTAACGCTTTAACATCCTTGTTGAACCATTCTTTACCCTCGTCGGTTTGTAGATGTTTCATTTTATGTTTTAATAATATCGGCTCTAGCACTTTAGCTACTTCAACACCTGTCTTGCCTTTAAGCGGGATCGCAAAAGCAAATTTAGTGAAACAATTAATCATAGTTAGTATATAACGATAACCTTTATTGTATTTTGCATACGGTTGCATCTCAACTAAATCCGCCTGATAGAGATCATTAATACCTTTAAGAGTCACTCTACGTCTTGGATAATTTCGGCGAGCGGGTTTGTGCAGCTCTTGAGCTATTACTCTCCTGATGTCCATTTTGAAATGACATTTAATTTCGCGTTACAGACTACTTTATTTAGAGCGCTACAAAAAGGGGAGAGCATCTGTGTCGCAGTTGCGAGATGGGCTTCAATTTGTTCTGTTGTGTTGTTATATCTCTTCCGCCGCGGTCACCGCCTATAGTTAGAGCCGCTCGATCGTACAGAAAACCGAAACCTGACAACGAGGTCTCTAATACAATACACCATTACGAGGTTGTAGGGCCTGCACAGCTGCCACTACCGCCACTACCGCGACAATAGGTGAGTTTATTTTCTCTAAAAAGGATGTCATAGCCCCTCCACCGCTATGACACGTGAAGGCCTTCCACAATCATTATAGTTGCCTCCTCCGTGCGGTATATTTTGTATACGCGGTGACCATGTGGTGACCGAGCACCTCATTAAAGACTTACTATTATGTTGTCTCAGTAGGTGACAACCTCAGTTACACTTGTCGCGTCAGGATCTATATTTAGACTCCCCACTACTATCTCAGTAGGAGATGCTTCTCACCATATGTGAACGTGGGAATAGTGTGTAGTATCATGTTGGCTCTACTATTATATATACATAGTGTTTGTAAATCTGCTCTTGTGACTTTAATTGGAAAAGATAATCAGTGTGAAAAATATTACGGGCCACGTGTTTGTGTTGTTCATCCCACCATAAGAGAACGATCGAACTCTTCTGGTAGTGCTAGTACTCTATGGAACTTTGGAGGACCTGCTGAGTGGTCAAGTGAAGAGGAGGAAGAGAGGGAAGACTCTTCAGAAGAGGAATTTATTTGGAGATTACAAGGTGGAGGAGGCTGGAATGGATGGCGAGATTATTAGCAAGATGATGATGATTGATTTGGTGAGTGATGTTTCTTAAAACCGTACGGTAAAGTATCATAGTCCCCATCTCGTTTACGCTTAGGCCCCGTAATCTTAAAACGTTTCGTTTCCCAAACAGTCAGCACGTCCTTACATTTAGTTCGCCTAATTCTCATCTCTGTAACCTCATGCATCGGATTTTCACTTGCTGACAAGACCATTTCTTTGAGTTTTTGAAAATTTAAACTTTCGCTAGCTTTTAGGTTCAGAGTCAGTCCTTTGATTTTACAAACAGAAACAAGATTAGGTCTAACGCCTTTATTAGTATACACAACATAGGCATACGTCTTAGGACCTCCAGAGACAAAAGCAATAATAAATGAACCTGGTCCGTAGTCAGTCAGCTCATCAGTCATCTCACCTAAATAGTCACCAGTAGGTACTTTATGTAGATTATCGCTTAAAAGATATACAACACTGTCTGTGTCGTAGTAGATTACCTGTGCTCCTAAAGCCTTAAGATGCTCGTACAGCTTCAACCGTGCTTGCGCTGTCGTGTATGCCGCTATAGCCACATTCACCCTACGCAAAGAACCACCCACCTCCTCTATATTTTGCCAATTTACCAACAATGTATCTTGATTGATTTCCTGAATAGTATTTACCTGAACAGCAGGGTTAATTAACATATTGAACAGAGTCTCAGGATCTCGCACAATAGTAGCCTTTGTCTGATTTTCTCTCTCCCCAAATTTTCCCCAAAAGCTGTTCAACATTAATTTTGCTAGTGATCGGAGACCGCCGTTCTTTTCAATTTTCAAAGGATCCAAACTGATTCCTTCATGGTCAAGGTACTGCCTTATATATCTATTTTTGTCCTCATCAGTTTGACACCATTCTGGATATCCTGATGCTTCTTGTTTCATTTTCAGAAATTTATTAATAAACTCTGTAAATAGGCCTCCTTTTTCAAAAGTTGCAACACCATATTCCCAGAGTTCATAGTACTGTAGAATATTATATCCGTTCTCTACTGCTACGCGGATCTCATCCATTACCCATGTTCCTACCAAGGCTCTTTCGTCATCAGAGTGATGACAGGTATCCTGGTTTGTCTCCTCACCACATTTTCTGCAAAGTACAAACATAAGCTTCCCATGCATTCTTGAAGGAAGAACCGGGTGATATAGATCTACTGGAGGAAGGATTTTACATTTCAACAAACCCTCTACAGACAATCCTCTTCCCCGGCATTCTGCATCTCCAACATATACCGTCGGATGGCCTACAGGGTACTTTCCATACTTACACACATATGGGTACAGCGAACAAACATCTACATATTTTATTTCCTCACCAGACTCACACTCATGATAGGTTTTTGTGTTTCCTGTACGGCCACCATAAAACGCGTCTCGTGGAATCAACGGTACATTGTTTAAAACCGGGTGGTTCTCCAAATAACTAAGATTCTCTTGTTTCTTTAACACAAGAAAATCACACTCCCACATCTCTATCACTTCATATAAAGTGTTGGCTAATCTGTCCATTTTCTCTTTTGTCTTTTGGTATCTATTGTTAAGCGTGTCAGATGGGTCATCCTGGAGGCGCTCGTCACGTTTGAAAGGAAAGCATTTTTTGCAGCCGTGGAAGTAGCACCCGTGGAACTCATAAATACGCTCTCCATCAAACCCATCAACTTTATAGCCATCTATAACTGTCTCTCTCTCCCTACCAGCATGCTGTATTCGTACATTTCTTTGCATCTCCTCGTAGACTAACCACTGGAGAGCTATAGATGATTGAGTGTCACCCATCCTATAGCCTTGCTTAGGAATCAGTCCTATTGTATTTGGTTTGAGAAAATTTCTCCTAAACGCAAGATTACAAGCACTTGCTATTGTCACAGCTTCTAAGAACGGGTCTACATTGCACTCGGTCAATAGTAGGTTCCTAAATTTAATGCAGGCCTGTGCAAGGATGTCAACATCAGAAATACAGTATTCCACCAGTTCTTTTTGAAAATCAAATGTATAATTACTGTTTACCTGCTCATCATACCATCTCTGAAAGTCCTCATGCGTCTTTTCAAACATTGTATCAGGGCAGAAATATTCTCGAGGTGGCATTGGTCCTTTGTAGCTCTGGTTTGCTAAGCTATTAAAGAGGTGGGGAAAGTAACCTTTCTTCTTCTCAGGTGGCAAATCAAAAGCTTTTGGAAGGGCTGACAGAGGCATTGGAAAATAGTTAAGGGAATCAATGAAGCGCAAATTATCAAACTTCATTAGAACAATCTTAGATCCGCGCATAATCAGTTCAGGAGTGAATTTTGTATTTTCTAATACATATTTAAGAACGAATTGAAAATCAAAGCCCTGACCATTGTGTGCAATCACACATACATCTTTATAATGTCTCCTTAGAGCCAATACGTAGTCCATAAAGCCGTGGACAGGATCATCTAAAAATATGCGGGTCCTAGCTTCACATTCTTCACAAGGCGGCTCATTAATACATTTATGGCAGAACCGTTGAGAGACACAAAGGTTGACTCTATGAACCTTTTTATCACGCTCAAACTCTGATAGGCATTCGTCTTGTCTTGTCTCAAAATCAAAGAATATGTAGAGAAAATCTGATGTTTTTGGTTTTCTAGTATCTACTTGCATATAACACTTGTGGTTCGCCTCTTTAAAGTCCATACATATTTGACACCAAACCTCACCACAAACATGAGGAGCTTTCCTCTTACTCAACCAAATCAGTTTGGTACACTCTTGACATTTATAAACTGATTTACATATACTGTTCTGATGAGCTGTAAAACAGAGCTGGTTTTTAAAGTGTCTATTACACTTCGGACAAAATATACCATTATATTCTATCTTACATGGCGGAGATGTTATCATACAAGCTGAACAAATAGTTTCACAATGATGATCACCAGCTGTGTTATACGGGACGTGACAGCCTTCACAATAATAATTACAAGCAAAAGCACCGGTCAGATTAGTAATCACATTATAGTGACCCTCATGAAACATAAGGTTAATTTTATACTTGGCATTCTCCGGATCACCTGAGTAATACACTTCACGCCCCTTTCTGTCATAATTGTATACGGTTATTTGATACTTTTTCAAATGAGATTGGAATTTTTCTAATTCTGTCACACCCGCTCCTTCTGTAGGAATATCTATTTGTGTTTTATCCAACAACTTTCTAGCTTTAAGGTCCTGACGCCGCCCCTTATTTGCCCTAATCAATGTCCATTCAGGGTCTTTTTTCGCGTGAGCCTTTGCTACTACCAAAGCTCGTGGAAGGCACAGATTATCTTTATTTTTAATTACCACTATTGATTTTCTTGATCGACACTCCTCGTCAAAACTATTAAAAAACCCTGGTCGTCTACGTCCACTGCCTACAGGTAAATTAACACGGGTACAGGTGATTTTAAACGTGTCACTAGATTTAATTATGTCAGTATTACTTTGAATTATTCCCCCGAATATTTCCCACAGGATCTCTCCATTAACCTTATCAGCGGGTCTAAACGCTACGTACCCGGGCTCACTTTGTTTTAGATTCAAACTCTGCAGTGTAAACCCGAGCTGATCAGTATCAGACGCTTCAGATTTAACCTTATCAACCAATTCATTAAACCCATGCTTCAACCACTCAAGCTCATTTGTATCTTTAGGCGGATTATTGAATTTAAATGTAGTCCTAATACCATACAACCTGAATCTTTTAACATATGTCTCCTGTGTACTTAACACCTTAACAACTTCCATTTAGTTAAGTATCAAAACACATAGTGAAAAAAAGCAGTATAATATAATAGTGTACTTAACACCTTATTAACTTTATTTAGTTAAGTATAGAAACACGTACTGGTCAGCGGCAGAATAGTATGATACATTAAAATAATACAATACAACACAAGTTTTAATAAAACACTACTACCGGCATAACAGCGTAAAGAATAGAACAGTGAATTAAATGCTAAACTCACCTCAAGTCAGAGAAAGACACTGAACAAGACTGATTTCTTCAAATAAACTTCCATCCTTTTATAAGACAACAAGCGGAAGTAGGCCTTGGCCTCACACCAAATATGGCCAAGCATCAAAGTGACACACAATACGCATATCATGTCCTCGACATTATTAGCCAAAACATTTTAGTCACGATTGTGCTATTATGCCCTCGACATTGTTAGCCAAACATTTTAGCCAAAATTGTGCCAACAATACAACCTATTGCAACAATATAACAGGGTCGCATAACAATGCGACCATATATATTCCAATTACGCACCGTCGCGCGAGCACGTCCATGGCCCCTGTCGCCGCGCGATCACATCAAGCACGTCCGGGGTCGCACGTCGCCGCGCGATAACATCTAACCCAGAGACACGCATATTCACAGTAAAGCCTAGTCAACTTAAAGAATATTAAACAGTCACAGCAGCGTTCAACCATCAAGTGGATATTACTCCACAACAGCACTGTGCCACTGATATATTCAGTTTGATACCAACACATATTAATATAACACACTATCTGTTAATTAGCATGTTGGTTTAATCGAATACTGTTTTTAGTTCAGTTGTTTAAAACCCTCTGCAAAATAACAGTTAGAATACCCCTACAAACAATACATAAGATTTATTTACACTGAATTATATTAACCGAGCGGGGATTTTTGTGGGATATTTGCACAGGGATCCCGGTGCAGGGATTTATCCCGCTACCACCACGGAACCAAACTCACAGGACCTAGTGGTGAAAATCAGAACTACACACACCACCCCCGGGGGCGGCAATCACCTAGCGGCCAAAATCAGAACTCCGTCAATCTCTTACACCGCACAGCGAATTCCCACAGGATTTTTTTTTCCCACCATAGACACGCGGGACACCTAGCGGCCAAAATCAAAACTCCGTCACCCCTCTGGTGGCCAAAATCAAAACCAAACACACCTAGCGGACAAAATCAGAACTCCATCACCCCTCCTCTGGTGGCCAAAATCAAAACCAGACACATTAGCTGCGGCGGCGGCGGCGGCGGCGGCTACCGCGGCAGCCAACGCATCCATATACACCCTTACACTCTTGTATTATTAACTACCGTTGTAGCCGAGTGGATAGCGTACTCGCCTCTCACCCAGGCGCCCCGGGTTCGAATCCTCAACCCGCCCAAACACTTTTTATCCTATACACACACACCTCCAAGTCTATTATACCACCTTACACTCTTATCCTATTAACTGCCGTTGTGGCCGAGTGGATAGCGTACTCGCCTCTCATCCAGTCGGACCGTGTTCGATCCCCCGAGCCGCCAAGTACTTTTTATCCCATGTCCAAATATGGAGCTCCCATAAGAGCCCATGTAAGTTCTATCTTCGCCCACATACTACTTACAAGAATGTACAATTTTGTACAAGTGTGTACAAGTTTGTAAAAGGTTGTACAAGTGTGTACAAGGGTGTACAAGTGTGTACAAGGTTGTACAAGTGTGTACAAGCTTGAACAAGTGTGTACAAGGTTGTACAAGTGTGTACAAGGTTGTACAAGTGTGTACAAGGTTGCACAAGTGTGTACAAGAGTGTACAATCGTGTACAAGCTTGTACAAGTGTGTACAAGGGTGTACAGGTTTGTACAAGGTTGTACAAGTGTGTACAAGGTTGTACAAGTGTGTACAAGGTTGTACAAGTGTGTACAAGGGTGTACAAGTTTGTACAAGTGTGTACAAGTTTGTACAAGTGTGTACAAGTTTGTACAAGTTTGTACAAATGTATACAAGGGTGTACAAAAGTGTACAAGGGTGCACAAGTTTGTACAAGGGTGTACAAGTGTGTACAAGCTTGTACAAGTGTGTACAAGCTTGTACAAGTGTGTACAAGGGTGTACAGGTTTGTACAAGGTTGTACAAGTGTTTACAAGGGTGTACAAGTATGTACAAGAATGAACAAGTTTGTACAAGTGTGTACAAGTTTGTAAAAGGTTGTACAAGTGTGTACAAGGGTGTACAAATGTGTACAAGGGTGCACAAGTGTGTACAAGGGTGTACAATCGTGTACAAGCTTGTACAAGTGTGTACAAGGGTGTACAGGTTTGTACAAGGTTGTACAAGTGTGTACAAGGTTGTACAAGTGTGTACAAGCTTGTACAAGTGTGTACAAGGTTGTACAAGTGTGTACAAGGTTGTACAAGTGTGTACATGTTTGTACAAGTGTGTTTAAGTTTGTACAAGGTTGTACAAATGTGTACAAGGGTGTACAAAAGTGTTCAAGGGTGCACAAGTTTGTACAAGGGTGTACAAGTGTGTACAAGCTTGTACAAGTGTGTACAAGGGTGTACAGGTTTGTACAAGGTTGTACAAGTGTGTACAAGGGTGTACAAGTATGTACAAGAATGTAAAATTTTGTACAAGTGTGTACAAGGGTGTACAAGTGTGTACAAGGTTGTAAAAGTGTGTACAAGGTTTTACAATTGTGTACAAGGTTGTACAAGTGTGTACAAGGTTGTACAAGTGTGTACGAGGTTGTACAAGTGTGTACAAGGTTGTACAAGTGTGTACAAGGTTGTACAAGTGTGTACAAGGTTGTACAAGTGTACACAAGTTTGTACAAGTGTGTACAAGTTTGTACAAGTGTGTACAAGTTTGTACAAGGTTGTACAAATGTGTACAAGGGTGTACAAAAGTGTACAAGGGTGCACAAGTTTGTACAAGGGTGTACAAGTGTGTACAAGCTTGTACAAGTGTGTACAAGCTTGTACAAGTGTGTACAAGGGTGTACAGGTTTGTACAAGGTTGTACAAGTGTGTACAAGGGTGTACAAGTATGTACAAGAATGTACAATTTTGTACAAGTGTGTACAAGTTTGTAAAAGGTTGTACAAGTGTGTACAAGGGTGTACAAGTGTGTACAAGGTTGTACAAGTGTGTACAAGCTTGAACAAGTGTGTACAAGGTTGTACAAGTGTGTACAAGGTTGTACAAGTGTGTACAAGGTTGCACAAGTGTGTACAAGAGTGTACAATCGTGTACAAGCTTGTACAAGTGTGTACAAGGGTGTACAGGTTTGTACAAGGTTGTACAAGTGTGTACAAGGTTGTACAAGTGTGTACAAGGGTGTACAAGTTTGTACAAGTGTGTACAAGTTTGTACAAGTGTGTACAAGTTTGTACAAGTTTGTACAAATGTATACAAGGGTGTACAAAAGTGTACAAGGGTGCACAAGTTTGTACAAGTGTGTACAAGTGTGTACAAGCTTGTACAAGTGTGTACAAGCTTGTACAAGTGTGTACAAGCTTGTACAAGTGTGTACAAGGGTGTACAGGTTTGTACAATTTTGTACAAGTGTTTAATAAGGTGTACAAGTATGTACAAGAATGTACAAGTTTGTACAAGTGTGTACAAGTTTGTAAAAGGTTGTACATGTGTGTACAAGGGTGTACAAGTGTGTACAAGGGTGCACAAGTGTGTACAAGGGTATACAATCGTGTACAAGCTTGTACAAGTGTGTACAAGGGTGTACAGGTTTGTACAAGGTTGTACAAGTGTGTACAAGGGTGTACAAATGTATACAAGGATGTAAAAGTTTGTACAAGTGTGTACAAGTTTGTACAAGGTTGTACAAGTAAGTACAAGTTTGTACAAGAATGTACAAGTGTGTACAAGGTTTTACAATTGTGTAAAAGGTTGTACAAGTGTGTATAAGGTTGTACAAGTGTGTACAAGCTTGTACAAGTGTGTACAAGGTTGTACAAGTGTGTACAAGGTTGTACAAGTGTGTACAAGCTTGTACAAGTGTGTACAAGGTTGTACAAGTGTGTACAAGGTTGTTCAATTGGGTACATGTTTGTACAAGTGTGTTTAAGTTTGTACAAGGTTGTACAAATGTGTACAAGGGTGTACAAAAGTGTTCAAGGGTGCACAAGTTTGTACAAGGGTGTACAAGTGTGTACAAGCTTGTACAAGTGTGTACAAGGGTGTACAGGTTTGTACAAGGTTGTACAAGTGTGTAAGGGTGTACAAGTATGTACAAGAATGTAAAATTTTGTACAAGTGTGTACAAGGGTGTACAAGTGTGTACAAGGTTGTACAAGTGTGTACAAGGTTTTACAATTGTGTACAAGGTTGTACAAGTGTGTACAAGGTTGTACAAGTGTGTACGAGGTTGTACAAGTGTGTACAAGGTTGTACAAGTGTGTACAAGGTTGTACAAGTGTGTACAAGGTTGTACAAGTGTACACAAGTTTGTACAAGTGTGTACAAGTTTGTACAAGTGTGTACAAGTTTGTACAAGGTTGTACAAATGTGTACAAGGGTGTACAAAAGTGTACAAGGGTGTACAAGTTTGTAAAAGGTTGTACAAGTGTGTACAAGGGTGTACAAGTGTGTACAAGGTTGTACAAGTGTGTACAAGCTTGAACAAGTGTGTACAAGGTTGTACAAGTGTGTACAAGGTTGTACAAGTGTGTACAAGGTTGCACAAGTGTGTACAAGAGTGTACAAGGTTGCACAAGTGTGTACAAGAGTGTACAATCGTGTACAAGCTTGTACAAGTGTGTACAAGGGTGTACAGGTTTGTACAAGGTTGTACAAGTGTGTACAAGGTTGTACAAGTGTGTACAAGGGTGTACAAGTTTGTACAAGTGTGTGCAAGTTTGTACAAGTGTGTACAAGTTTGTACAAGTTTGTACAAATGTATACAAGGGTGTACAAAAGTGTACAAGGGTGCACAAGTTTGTACAAGGGTGTACAAGTGTGTACAAGGGTGTACAGGTTTGTACAATTTTGTACAAGTGTTTACAAGGGTGTACAAGTATGTACAAGAATGTACAAGTTTGTACAAGTGTGTACAAGTTTGTAAAAGGTTGTACATGTGTGTACAAGGGTGTACAAGTGTGTACAAGGGTGCACAAGTGTGTACAAGGGTGTACAATCGTGTACAAGCTTGTACAAGTGTGTACAAGGGTGTACAGGTTTGTACAAGGTTGTACAAGTGTGTACAAGGGTGTACAAATGTATACAAGGATGTTAAAATTTGTACAAGTGTGTACAAGGTTGTACAAGGGTGTACAAGCTTGAACAAGTGTGTACAAGGTTGTACAAGTGTGTACAAGGTTGTACAAGTGTGTACAAGCTTGTACAAGTGTGTACAAGGTTGTACAAGTGTGTACAAGGTTGTTCAAGTGTGTACATGTTTGTACAAGTGTGTTTAAGTTTGTACAAGGTTGTACAAATGTGTACAAGGGTGTACAAAAGTGTTCAAGGGTGCACAAGTTTGTACAAGGGTGTACAAGTGTGTACAAGCTTGTACAAGTGTGTACAAGCTTGTACAAGTGTGTACAAGCTTGTACAAGTGTGTACAAGGGTGTACAGGTTTGTACAAGGTTGTACAAGTGTGTACAAGGGTGTACAAGTATGTACAAGAATGTAAAATTTTGTACAAATGTGTACAAGGGTGTACAAGTGTGTACAAGGTTGTACAAGTGTGTACAAGGTTTTACAATTGTGTACAAGGTTGTACAAGTGTGTACAAGGTTGTACAAGTGTGTACGAGGTTGTACAAGTGTGTACAAGGTTGTACAAGTGTGTACAAGGTTGTACAAGTGTGTACAAGGTTGTACAAGTGTACACAAGTTTGTACAAGTGTGTACAAGTTTGTACAAGTGTGTACAAGTTTGTACAAGGTTGTACAAATGTGTACAAGGGTGTACAAAAGTGTACAAGGGTGCACAAGTTTGTACAAGGGTGTACAAGTGTGTACAAGCTTGTACAAGTGTGTACAAGCTTGTACAAGTGTGTACAAGCTTGTACAAGTGTGTACAAGGGTGTACAGGTTTGTACAAGGTTGTACAAGTGTGTACAAGGGTGTACAAGTATGTACAAGAATGTACAATTTTGTACAAGTGTGTACAAGTTTGTAAAAGGTTGTACAAGTGTGTACAAGGGTGTACAAGTGTGTACAAGGTTGTACAAGTGTGTACAAGCTTAAACAAGTGTGTACAAGGTTGTACAAGTGTGTACAAGGTTGTACAAGTGTGTACAAGGTTGCACAAGTGTGTACAAGAGTGTACAATCGTGTACAAGCTTGTACAAGTGTGTACAAGGGTGTACAGGTTTGTACAAGGTTGTACAAGTGTGTACAAGGGTGTACAGGTTTGTACAAGGTTGTACAAGTGTGTACAAGGTTGTATAAGTGTGTACAAGGGTGTACAAGTTTGTACAAGTGTGTACAAGTTTGTACAAGTGTGTACAAGTTTGTACAAGTTTGTACAAATGTATACAAGTTTGTACAAGTTTGTACAAATGTATACAAGGGTGTACAAAAGTGTACAAGGGTGCACAAGTTTGTACAAGGGTGTACAAGTGTGTACAAGCTTGTACAAGTGTGTACAAGCTTGTACAAGTGTGTACAAGCTTGTACAAGTGTGTACAAGGGTGTACAGGTTTGTACAATTTTGTACAAGTGTTTACAAGGGTGTACAAGTATGTACAAGAATGTACAAGTTTGTACAAGTGTGTACAAGTTTGTAAAATGTTGTACATGTGTGTACAAGGGTGTACAAGTGTGTACAAGGGTGCACAAGTGTGTACAAGGGTGTACAATCGTGTACAAGCTTGTACAAGTGTGTACAAGGGTGTACAGGTTTGTACAAGGTTGTACAAGTGTGTACAAGGGTGTACAAATGTATACAAGGATGTAAAAGTTTGTACAAGTGTGTACAAGTTTGTACAAGGTTGTACAAGTAAGTACAAGTTTGTACAAGAATGTACAAGTGTGTACAAGGTTTTACAATTGTGTAAAAGGTTGTACAAGTGTGTACAAGGTTGTACAAGTGTGTACAAGCTTGTACAAGTGTGTACAAGGTTGTACAAGTGTGTACAAGGTTGTACAAGTGTATACAAGCTTGTACAAGTGTGTACAAGGTTGTACAAGTGTGTACAAGGTTGTTCAAGTGTGTACATGTTTGTACAAGTGTGTTTAAGTTTGTACAAGGTTGTACAAATGTGTACAAGGGTGTACAAAAGTATTCAAGGGTGCACAAGTTTGTACAAGGGTGTACAAGTGTGTACAAGCTTGTACAAGTGTGTACAAGCTTGTACAAGTGTGTACAAGCTTGTACAAGTGTGTACAAGCTTGTACAAGTGTGTACAAGGGTGTACAGGTTTGTACAAGGTTGTACAAGTGTGTACAAGGGTGTACAAGTATGTACAAGAATGTAAAATTTTGTACAAGTGTGTACAAGGGTGTACAAGTGTGTACAAGGTTGTACAAGTGTGTACAAGGTTTTACAATTGTGTACAAGGTTGTACAAGTGTGTACAAGGTTGTACAAGTGTGTACGAGGTTGTACAAGTGTGTACAAGGTTGTACAAGTGTGTACAAGGTTGTACAAGTGTGTACAAGTTTGTACAAGTGTGTACAAGTTTGTACAAGGTTGTACAAATAAGACATCCCTCTAAATAACAAGACATCCCTCCAAATATTAAGACATCCCTCTAAATAACAAGACATCCCTCTAAATAACAAGACATCCCTCTAATAAACTAGACATTCCGCTAAATATTAAGACATCCCTCTAAATAACAAGACATCCCTCCAAATACCAAGACATCCCTCTAAATATTAAGACATCCCTCCAAATAACAAGACAACCCTTTAAAAAACAAGACATCCCTCTAAATAACAAGACATCCCTCTAAATAACAAGACATCCCTCTAAATATTAAGACATCCCTCCAAATAACAAGACATCCCTCTAAATATTAAGACATCCCTCTAAATAACAAGACATCCCTCTAAATATTAAGACATCCCTTTAAATAACAAGACATCTCTCTAAATAACAAGACATCCCTCTAAATAACAAGACATCCCACTAAATAACAAGACGTCCCTCTAAATAACAAGACATCCCTTTTAAGAAACAAGACATTCCTCTAAATAACAAGACATCCCTCTAAATAACAAGACATCCGCCCAAATAAAAAGACATACCTCTAAATAGCAAGACATCCCTCTAAATAACAAGACATCCCTCCAAATAACAAGATATCCCTCTAAATAACAAGACATTCCTCCAAATAACAAGACTTCCCTCCAAATAAGAAGACATCCCTCTAAATAACAAGACATCCCTCTAAATAACAAGACATCCCTCTAAATACCAAGACAACCCTCTAAAAAACAAGACATCCCTCCAAATAACAAGACAACCCTCTAAAAAACAAGACATCCCTCTAAATAAAAAGACATCTCTCCAAATAACAAGACATCCCTCTAAATAACAAGACATCCCACTAAAAAACAAGACATCCCTCTAAATATTAAGACATCCCTCTAAATAACAAGACATCCCTCCAAATATTAAGACATCCCTCTAAATAACAAGACATCCCTGTAAATAACAAGACATCCCTCTAATAAACTAGACATTCCGCTAAATATTAAGACATCCCTCTAAATAACAAGACATCCCTCTAAATAACAAGACATCCCTCCAAATATGAAGACATCCTTCTAAATAACAAGACATCCCTCTAAATAACAAGACATTCTTCTAAATAACAAGACATCTCTCTAAATATTAAGACATCCCTTCAAATAACAAGACATCCCTCTAAATAACAAGACATCCCTCTAAATAACAAGACATCCCTCTAAATAACAAGACATCCCTCTAAATAACAAGACATCCCTCTAAAAAACAAGACATCCCTCTAAATATTAAGACATCAATCTAAATAACAAGACATCCCTCCAAATAACAAGACAACCCTCTAAAAAACAAAAAAACCCTCTAAATAACAAGACATCTCTCTAAAAAACAAGACATCCCTCTAAATATCAAGACATCCCTCTAAATAACAAGACATCCATCTATATAACAAGACATTCCTCTAAATATTAAGACATCCCTCTAAATAACAAGACATACCTGTAACTCTAAATAACAAGACATCCCATCTAAATTACAACACAACCCTCTAAAAAACAAGACATCCCTCCAAATAACAAGACAACCCTCTAAAAAACAAGACATCCCTCTAAATAACAAGACATCCCTCTAAATAACAAGACATCCCTCTAATAAACTAGACATTCCGCTAAATATTAAGACATCCCTCTAAATAACAAGACATCCCTCTAAATACCAAGACATCCCTCTAAATATTAAGACATCCCTCCAAATAACAAGACAACCCTTTAAAAACAAGACATCCCTCTAAATAACAAGACATCCCTCTAAATAACAAGACATCCCTCTAAATATTAAGACATCCCTTTAAATAACAAGACATCCCTCTAAATATTAAGACATCCCTCTAAATAACAAGACATCCCTCTAAATAACAAGACATCCCACTAAATAAAAAGACATCCCTCTAAATAACAAGACATCCCTTTTAAATAACAAGACATTCCTCTAAATAACAAGACATCCCTCTAAATAACAAGACATCCCTCCAAATAAAAAGACATCCCTCTAAATAGCAAGACATCCCTCTAATAAACAAGACATTCCGCTAAATATTAAGACATCCCTCTAAATAACAAGACATCCTCTAAATATTAAGACATCCCTTTAAATAACAAAACATCTCTCTAAATAACAAGACATCCCTCTAAATAACAAGACATCCCACTAAATAACAAGACATCCCTCTAAATAACAAGACATCCCTTTTAAATAACAAGACATTCCTCTAAATAACAAGACATCCCTCTAAATAACAAGACATCCCTCCAAATAAAAAGACATCCCTCTAAATAGCAAGACATCCCTCTAATAAACAAGACATTCCGCTAAATATTAAGACATCCCTCTAAATAACAAGACATCCCATCTAAATTACAAGACAACCCTCGAAAAAACAAGACATCCCTCCAAATAACAAGACAACCCTCTAAAAAACAAGACATCCCTCTAAATAAAAAGACATCTCTCCAAATAACAAGACATCCCTCTAAATAACAAGACATCCCACTAAAAAACAAGACATCCCTCTAAATATTAAGACATCCCTCTAAATAACAAGACATCCCTCCAAATATTAAGACATCCCTCTAAATAACAAGACATCCCTCTAAATAACAAGACATCCCTCTAATAAACTAGACATTCCGCTAAATATTAAGACATCCCTCTAAATAACAAGACATCCCTCCAAATACCAAGACATCCTCTAAATATTAAGACATCCCTCCAAATAACAAGAAAACCCTTTAAAAAACAAGACATCCTTCTAAATAACAAGACATCCCTCTAAATAACTAGACATCCCTCTAAATATTAAGACATCCCTCCAAATAACAAGACATCCCTCTAAATATTAAGACATCCCTCTAAATAACAAGACATCCCTCTAAATATTAAGACATCCCTTTAAATAACAAGACATCCCTTTAAATAACAAGACATCCCTCTAAATAACAAGACATCCACTAAATAACAAGACGTCCCTCTAAATAACAAGACATCCCTTTTAAATAACAAGACATTCCTCTAAATAACAAGACATCCCTCTAAATAACAAGACATCCCTCCAAATAAAAAGACATCCCTCTAAATAGCAAGACATCCCTCTAAATAACAAGACATCCCTCCAAATAACAAGATATCCCTCTAAATAACAAGACATTCCTCCAAATAACAAGACTTCCCTCCAAATAAGAAGACATCCTTCTAAATAACAAGACATCCCTCTAAATAACAAGACATCCCTCTAAAAACCAACACATCCCTCCAAATAACAAGACAACCCTTTAAAAAACAAGACATCCCTCTAAATAACAAGACATCCCTCTAAATAACAAGACATCCCTCTAAATATTAAGACATCCCTTCAAATAACAAGACATCCCTCTAAATATTAAGACATCCCTCTAAATAACAAGACATCCCTCTAAATATTAAGACATCCCTTTAAATAACAAGACATCTCTCTAAATAACAAGACATCCCTCTAAATAACAAGACATCCCTCTAAATATTAAGACATCCTCCAAATAACAAGACATCCCTCTAAATATTAAGACATCCCTCTAAATAACAAGACATCCCTCTAAATATTAAGACATCCCTTTAAATAACAAGACATCTCTCTAAATAACAAGACATCCCTCTAAATAACAAGACATCCCACTAAATAACAAGACATCCCTCTAAATAACAAGACATCCCTTTTAAATAACAAGACATTCCTCTAAATAACAAGACATCCCTCTAAATAACAAGACATCCCTCCAAATAACAAGAAATCCTCAAAATAGCAAGACATCCCTCTAATATTAAGACATCCCTTCAAATAACAAGACATCCCTCTAAATAACAAGACATCCCTCTAAATAACAAGACATCCCTCTAAATAAAAAGACATCCCTCTAAATAACTAGACATCCCTCCAAATACCAAGACATCCCTCTAAATAACAAGACATCCCTCTAAATAAAAAGACATCCCTCTAAATAACTAGACATCCCTCCAAATACTAAGACATCCCTCTAAATAACAAGACATCCCTCTAAATAACAAGACATACCTCCAAATAACAAGACATCCCTCTAAATTATAAGACATCCCTCTTAATAACAAGCATCCCTCCAAATAACAGGACATCCTCTAAATAACAAGACATCCCTCCAAATATGAAGACATCCTCCAAATATGAAGACATCCCTCTAAATAACAAGACATCCGTCTAAATAACAAGACATCTCTCTAAATATTAAGACATCCCTTCAAATAACAAGACATCCCTCTAAATAACAAGACATCCCTCTAAATAACAAGACATCCCTCTAAATAACAAGACATCCCTCTAAATAACAAGACATCCCTCTAAAAAACAAGACATCCCTCTAAATATTAAGACATCAATCTAAATAACAAGACATCCCTCCAAATAACAAGACAACCCTCTAAAAAACAAAAAACCCTCTAAATAACAAGACATCCCTCTAAATAACAAGACATCCCACTAAAAAACAAGACATCCCTCTAAATATTAAGACATCCCTCTAAATAACAAGACATCCCTCCAAATATTGAGACATCCCTCTAAATAACAAGACATCCCTCTAAATAACAAGACATCCCTCTAATAAACTAGACATTCCGCTAAATATTAAGACATCCCTCTAAATAACAAGACATCCCTCTAAATATTAAGACATCCCTCCAAATAACAAGAAAACCCTTTAAAAAACAAGACATCCCTCTAAATAACAAGACATCCCTCTAAATAACAAGACATCCCTCTAAATATTAAGACATCCCTCCAAATAACAAGACATCCCTCTAAATATTAAGACATCCCTCTAAATAACAAGACATCCCTCTAAATATTAAGACATCCCTTTAAATAACAAGACATCTCTCTAAATAACAAGACATCCCTCTAAATAACAAGACATCCCACTAAATAACGAGACTTCCCTCTAAATAACAAGACATCCCTTTTAAATAACAAGACATTCCTCTAAATAACAAGACATCCCTCTAAATAACAAGACATCCCTCCAAATAAAAAGACATCCCTCTAAATAGCAAGACATCCCTCTAAATAACAAGACATCCCTCCAAATAACAAGATATCCCTCTAAATAACAAGACATTCCTCCAAATAACAAGACTTCCCTCCAAATAAGAAGACATCCCTCTAAATAACAAGACATCCCTCTAAATAACAAGACATCCCTCTAAATACCAAGACATCCCTCTAAATATTAAGACATCCCTCCAAATAACAAGACAACCTTTAAAAAACAAGACATCCCTCTAAATAACAAGACATCCCTCTAAATATTAAGACATCCCTTCAAATAACAAGACATCCCTCTAAATATTAAGACATCCCTCTAAATAACAAGACATCCCACTAAATAACAAGACATCCCTCTAAATAACAAGACATCCCTTTTAAATAACAAGACATTCCTCTAAATAACAAGACATCCCTCTAAATAACAAGACATCCCTCCAAATAACAAGAAATCCCTCAAAATAGCAAGACATCCCTCTAAATATTAAGACATCCCTTCAAATAACAAGACTTCCCTCTAAATAACAAGACATCCCTCTAAATAACAAGACATCCCTCTAAATAAAAAGACATCCCTCTAAATAACTAGACATCCCTCTAAATATTAAGACATCCCTTTAAATAACAAGACATCTCTCTAAATAACAAGACATCCCTCTAAATAACAAGACATCCCACTAAATAACAAGACGTCCCTCTAAATAACAAGACATCCCTTTAAGAAACAAGACATTCCTCTAAATAACAAGACATCCCTCTAAATAACAAGACATCCCTCCAAATAAAAAGACATCCCTCTAAATAGCAAGACATCCCTCTAAATAACAAGACATCCCTCCAAATAACAAGATATCCCTCTAAATAACAAGACATTCCTCCAAATAACAAGACTTCCCTCCAAATAAGAAGACATCCCTCTAAATAACAAGACATCCCTCTAAATAACAAGACATCCCTCTAAATACCAAGACAACCCTCTAAAAAACAAGACATCCCTCCAAATAACAAGACAACCCTCTAAAAAACAAGACATCCCTCTAAATAAAAAGACATCTCTCCAAATAACAAGACATCCCTCTAAATAACAAGACATCCCACTAAAAAACAAGACATCCCTCTAAATATTAAGACATCCCTCTAAATAACAAGACATCCCTCCAAATATTAAGACATCCCTCTAAATAACAAGACATCCCTGTAAATAACAAGACATCCCTCTAATAAACTAGACATTCCGCTAAATATTAAGACATCCCTCTAAATAACAAGACATCCCTCTAAATAACAAGACATCCCTCCAAATATGAAGACATCCCTCTAAATAACAAGACATCCCTCTAAATAACAAGACATCCCTCTAAATAACAAGACATCTCTCTAAATATTAAGACATCCCTTCAAATAACAAGACATCCCTCTAAATAACAAGACATCCCTCTAAATAACAAGACATCCCTCTAAATAACAAGACATCCCTCTAAATAACAAGACATCCCTCTAAAAAACAAGACATCCCTCTAAATATTAAGACATCAATCTAAATAACAAGACATCCCTCCAAATAACAAGACAACCCTCTAAAAAACAAAAAAACCCTCTAAATAACAAGACATCTCTCTAAAAAACAAGACATCCCTCTAAATATCAAGACATCCCTCTAAATAACAAGACATCCATCTATATAACAAGACATTCCTCTAAATATTAAGACATCCCTCTAAATAACAAGACATACCTGTAAATAACAAGACATCCTTCTAAATAACAAGACATCCCATCTAAATTACAACACAACCCTCTAAAAAACAAGACATCCCTCCAAATAACAAGACAACCCTCTAAAAAACAAGACATCCCTCTAAATAACAAGACATCCCTCTAAATAACAAGACATCCCTCTAATAAACTAGACATTCCGCTAAATATTAAGACATCCCTCTAAATAACAAGACATCCCTCTAAATACCAAGACATCCCTCTAAATATTAAGACATCCCTCCAAATAACAAGACAACCCTTTAAAAACAAGACATCCCTCTAAATAACAAGACATCCCTCTAAATAACAAGACATCCCTCTAAATATTAAGACATCCCTTTAAATAACAAGACATCCCTCTAAATATTAAGACATCCCTCTAAATAACAAGACATCCCTCTAAATAACAAGACATCCCACTAAATAACAAGACATCCCACTAAATAACAAGACATCCCTCTAAATAACAAGACATCCCTTTTAAATAACAAGACATTCCTCTAAATAACAAGACATCCCTCTAAATAACAAGACATCCCTCCAAATAAAAAGACATCCCTCTAAATAGCAAGACATCCCTCTAATAAACAAGACATTCCGCTAAATATTAAGACATCCCTCTAAATAACAAGACATCCCATCTAAATTACAAGACAACCCTCGAAAAAACAAGACATCCCTCCAAATAACAAGACAACCCTCTAAAAAACAAGACATCCCTCTAAATAAAAAGACATCTCTCCAAATAACAAGACATCCCTCTAAATAACAAGACATCCCACTAAAAAACAAGACATCCCTCTAAATATTAAGACATCCCTCTAAATAACAAGACATCCCTCCAAATATTAAGACATCCCTCTAAATAACAAGACATCCCTCTAAATAACAAGACATCCCTCTAATAAACTAGACATTCCGCTAAATATTAAGACATCCCTCTAAATAACAAGACATCCCTCCAAATACCAAGACATCCCTCTAAATATTAAGACATCCCTCCAAATAACAAGAAATCCCTTTAAAAAACAAGACATCCCTCTAAATAACAAGACATCCCTCTAAATAACAAGACATCCCTCTAAATATTAAGACATCCCTCTAAATAACAAGACATCCCTCTAAATATTAAGACATTCCTCTAAATAACAAGACATCCCTCTAAATATTAAGACATCCCTTTAAATAACAAGACATCCCTCTAAATAACAAGACATCCCTCTAAATAACAAGACATCCCACTAAATAACAAGACGTCCCTCTAAATAACAAGACATCCCTTTTAAATAACAAGACATTCCTCTAAATAACAAGACATCCCTCTAAATAACAAGACATCCCTTTTAAATAACAAGACATTCCTCTAAATAACAAGACATCCCTCTAAATAACAAGACATCCCTCCAAATAAAAAGACATCCCTCTAAATAACAAGACAACCCTTTAAATATTAAGACATCCCTTCAAATAACAAGACATCCCTCTAAATATTAAGACATCCCTCTAAATAACAAGACATCCCTCTAAATATTAAGACATCCCTTTAAATAACAAGACATCTCTCTAAATAACAAGACATCCCTCTAAATAACAAGACATCCCTCTAAATATTAAGACATCCCTCCAAATAACAAGACATCCCTCTAAATATTAAGACATCCCTCTAAATAACAAGACATCCCTCTAAATATTAAGACATCCCTTTAAATAACAAGACATCTCTCTAAATAACAAGACATCCCTCTAAATAACAAGACATCCCACTAAATAACAAGACATCCCTCTAAATAACAAGACATCCCTTTTAAATAACAAGACATTCCTCTAAATAACAAGACATCCCTCTAAATAACAAGACATCCCTCCAAATAACAAGAAATCCCTCAAAATAGCAAGACATCCCTCTAAATATTAAGACATCCCTTCAAATAACAAGACATCCCTCTAAATAACAAGACATCCCTCTAAATAACAAGACATCCCTCTAAATAAAAAGACATCCCTCTAAATAACTAGACATCCCTCCAAATACCAAGACATCCCTCTAAATAACAAGACATCCCTCTAAATAAAAAGACATCCCTCTAAATAACTAGACATCCCTCCAAATACCAAGACATCCCTCTAAATAACAAGACATCCATCTAAATAACAAGACATACCTCCAAATAACAAGACATCCCTCTAAATTATAAGACATCCCTCTTAATAACAAGCATCCCTCCAAATAACAGGACATCCCTCTAAATAACAAGACATCCCTCCAAATATGAAGACATCCCTCCAAATATGAAGACATCCCTCTAAATAACAAGACATCCGTCTAAATAACAAGACATCTCTCTAAATATTAAGACATCCCTTCAAATAACAAGACATCCCTCTAAATAACAAGACATCCCTCTAAATAACAAGACATCCCTCTAAATAACAAGACATCCCTCTAAATAACAAGACATCCCTCTAAAAAACAAGACATCCCTCTAAATATTAAGACATCAATCTAAATAACAAGACATCCCTCCAAATAACAAGACAACCCTCTAAAAAACAAAAAAACCCTCTAAATAACAAGACATCCCTCTAAATAACAAGACATCCCACTAAAAAACAAGACATCCCTCTAAATATTAAGACATCCCTCTAAATAAGAAGACATCCCTCCAAATATTGAGACATCCCTCTAAATAACAAGACATCCCTCTAAATAACAAGACATCCCTCTAATAAACTAGACATTCCGCTAAATATTAAGACATCCCTCTAAATAACAAGACATCCCTCCAAATACCAAGACATCCCTCTAAATATTAAGACATCCCTCCAAATAACAAGAAAACCCTTTAAAAAACAAGACATCCCTTTAAATAACAAGACATCCCTCTAAATAACAAGACATCCCTCTAAATATTAAGACATCCCTCCAAATAACAAGACATCCCTCTAAATATTAAGACATCCCTCTAAATAACAAGACATCCCTCTAAATATTAAGACATCCCTTTAAATAACAAGACATCTCTCTAAATAACAAGACATCCCTCTAAATAACAAGACATCCCACTAAATAACAAGACGTCCCTCTAAATAACAAGACATCCCTTTTAAATAACAAGACATTCCTCTAAATAACAAGACATCCCTCTAAATAACAAGACATCCCTCTAAAAAACAAGACATCCCTCTAAATATTAAGACATCAATCTAAATAACAAGACATCCCTCCAAATAACAAGACAACCCTCTAAAAAACAAAAAAACCCTCTAAATAACAAGACATCCCTCTAAATAACAAGACATCCCTCTAAATATTAAGACATCCCTTTAAATAACAAGACATCCCTCTAAATATTAAGACATCCCTCTAAATAACAAGACATCCCTCTAAATAACAAGACATCCCACTAAATAACAAGACATCCCTCTAAATAACAAGACATCCCTTTTAAATAACAAGACATTCCTCTAAATAACAAGACATCCCTCTAAATAACAAGACATCCCTCCAAATAAAAAGACATCCCTCTAAATAGCAAGACATCCCTCTAATAAACAAGACATTCCGCTAAATATTAAGACATCCCTCTAAATAACAAGGCATCCCATCTAAATTACAAGACAACCCTCGAAAAAACAAGACATCCCTCCAAATAACAAGACAACCCTCTAAAAAACAAGACATCCCTCTAAATAAAAAGACATCTCTCCAAATAACAAGACATCTCTCTAAATAACAAGACATCCCACTAAAAAACAAGACATCCCTCTAAATATTAAGACATCCCTCTAAATAACAAGACATCCCTCCAAATATTAAGACATCCCTCTAAATAACAAGACATCCCTCTAAATAACAAGACATCCCTCTAATAAACTAGACATTCCGCTAAATATTAAGACATCCCTCTAAATAACAAGACATCCCTCCAAATACCAAGACATCCCTCTAAATATTAAGACATCCCTCTAAATAACAAGAAAACCCTTTAAAAAACAAGACATCCCTCTAAATAACAAGACATCCCTCTAAATAACAAGACATCCCTCTAAATATTAAGACATCCCTCCAAATAACAAGACATCCCTCTAAATATTAAGACATCCCTCTAAATAACAAGACATCCCTCTAAATATTAAGACATCCCTTTAAATAACAAGACATCCCTCTAAATAACAAGACATCCCTCTAAATAACAAGACATCCCACTAAATAACAAGACGTCCCTCTAAATAACAAGACATCCCTTTTAAATAACAAGACATTCCTCTAAATAACAAGACATCCCTCTAAATAACAAGACATCCCTCCAAATAAAAAGACATCCCTCTAAATAGCAAGACATCCCTCTAAATAACAAGACATCCCTCCAAATAACAAGATATCCCTCTAAATAACAAGACATTCCTCCAAATAACAAGACTTCCCTCCAAATAAGAAGACATCCTTCTAAATAACAAGACATCCCTCTAAATAACAAGACATCCCTCTAAAAACCAACACATCCCTCCAAATAACAAGACAACCCTTTAAAAACAAGACATCCCTCTAAATAACAAGACATCCCTCTAAATAACAAGACATCCCTCTAAATATTAAGACATCCCTTCAAATAACAAGACATCCCTCTAAATATTAAGACATCCCTCTAAATAACAAGACATCCCTCTAAATATTAAGACATCCCTTTAAATAACAAGACATCTCTCTAAATAACAAGACATCCCTCTAAATAACAAGACATCCCTCTAAATATTAAGACATCCCTCCAAATAACAAGACATCCCTCTAAATATTAAGACATCCCTCTAAATAACAAGACATCCCTCTAAATATTAAGACATCCCTTTAAATAACAAGACATCTCTCTAAATAACAAGACATCCCTCTAAATAACAAGACATCCCACTAAATAACAAGACATCCCTCTAAATAACAAGACATCCCTTTTAAATAACAAGACATTCCTCTAAATAACAAGACATCCCTCTAAATAACAAGACATCCCTCCAAATAACAAGAAATCCCTCAAAATAGCAAGACATCCCTCTAAATATTAAGACATCCCTTCAAATAACAAGACATCCCTCTAAATAACAAGACATCCCTCTAAATAACAAGACATCTCTCTAAATAAAAAGACATCCCTCTAAATAACTAGACATCCCTCCAAATACCAAGACATCCCTCTAAATAACAAGACATCCCTCTAAATAAAAAGACATCCCTCTAAATAACTAGACATCCCTCCAAATACCAAGACATCCCTCTAAATAACAAGACATCCCTCTAAATAACAAGACATACCTCCAAATAACAAGACATCCCTCTAAATTATAAGACATCCCTCTTAATAACAAGCATCCCTCCAAATAACAGGACATCCCTCTAAATAACAAGACATCCCTCCAAATATGAAGACATCCCTCCAAATATGAAGACATCCCTCTAAATAACAAGACATCCGTCTAAATAACAAGACATCTCTCTAAATATTAAGACATCCCTTCAAATAACAAGACATCCCTCTAAATAACAAGACATCCCTCTAAATAACAAGACATCCCTCTAAATAACAAGACATCCCTCTAAATAACAAGACATCCCTCTAAAAAACAAGACATCCCTCTAAATATTAAGACATCAATCTAAATAACAAGACATCCCTCCAAATAACAAGACAACCCTCTAAAAAACAAAAAAAACCCTCTAAATAACAAGACATCCCTCTAAATAACAAGACATCCCACTAAAAAACAAGACATCCCTCTAAATATTAAGACATCCCTCTAAATAACAAGACATCCCTCCAAATATTGAGACATCCCTCTAAATAACAAGACATCCCTCTAAATAACAAGACATCCCTCTAATAAACTAGACATTCCGCTAAATATTAAGACATCCCTCTAAATAACAAGACATCCCTCCAAATACCAAGACATCCCTCTAAATATTAAGACATCCCTCCAAATAACAAGAAAACCCTTTAAAAAACAAGACATCCCTCTAAATAACAAGACATCCCTCTAAATAACAAGACATCCCTCTAAATATTAAGACATCCCTCCAAATAACAAGACATCCCTCTAAATATTAAGACATCCCTCTAAATAACAAGACATCCCTCTAAATATTAAGACATCCCTTTAAATAACAAGACATCTCTCTAAATAACAAGACATCCCTCTAAATAACAAGACATCCCACTAAATAACAAGACGTCCCTCTAAATAACAAGACATCCCTTTTAAATAACAAGACATTCCTCTAAATAACAAGACATCCCTCTAAATAACAAGACATCCCTCCAAATAAAAAGACATCCCTCTAAATAGCAAGACATCACTCTAAATAACAAGACATCCCTCCAAATAACAAGATATCCCTCTAAATAACAAGACATTCCTCCAAATAACAAGACTTCCCTCCAAATAAGAAGACATCCCTCTAAATAACAAGACATCCCTCTAAATAACAAGACATCCCTCTAAATACCAAGACATCCCTCTAAATATTAAGACATCCCTCCAAATAACAAGACAACCCTTTAAAAAACAAGACATCCCTCTAAATAACAAGACATCCCTCTAAATATTAAGACATCCCTTCAAATAACAAGACATCCCTCTAAATATTAAGACATCCCTCTAAATAACAAGACATCCCACTAAATAACAAGACATCCCTCTAAATAACAAGACATCCCTTTTAAATAACAAGACATTCCTCTAAATAACAAGACATCCCTCTAAATAACAAGACATCCCTCCAAATAACAAGAAATCCCTCAAAATAGCAAGACATCCCTCTAAATATTAAGACATCCCTTCAAATAACAAGACTTCCCTCTAAATAACAAGACATCCCTCTAAATAACAAGACATCCCTCTAAATAAAAAGACATCCCTCTAAATAACTAGACATCCCTCTAAATATTAAGACATCCCTTTAAATAACAAGACATCTCTCTAAATAACAAGACATCCCTCTAAATAACAAGACATCCCACTAAATAACAAGACGTCCCTCTTAATAACAAGACATCCCTTTTAAGAAACAAGACATTCCTCTAAATAACAAGACATCCCTCTAAATAACAAGACATCCCTCCAAATAAAAAGACATCCCTCTAAATAGCAAGACATCCCTCTAAATAACAAGACATCCCTCCAAATAACAAGATATCCCTCTAAATAACAAGACATTCCTCCAAATAACAAGACTTCCCTCCAAATAAGAAGACATCCCTCTAAATAACAAGACATCCCTCTAAATAACAAGACATCCCTCTAAATACCAAGACAACCCTCTAAAAAACAAGACATCCCTCCAAATAACAAGACAACCCTCTAAAAAACAAGACATCCCTCTAAATAAAAAGACATCTCTCCAAATAACAAGACATCCCTCTAAATAACAAGACATCCCACTAAAAAACAAGACATCCCTCTAAATATTAAGACATCCCTCTAAATAACAAGACATCCCTCCAAATATTAAGACATCCCTCTAAATAACAAGACATCCCTGTAAATAACAAGACATCCCTCTAATAAACTAGACATTCCGCTAAATATTAAGACATCCCTCTAAATAACAAGACATCCCTCTAAATAACAAGACATCCCTCCAAATATGAAGACATCCCTCTAAATAACAAGACATCCCTCTAAATAACAAGACATCCCTCTAAATAACAAGACATCTCTCTAAATATTAAGACATCCCTTCAAATAACAAGACATCCCTCTAAATAACAAGACATCCCTCTAAATAACAAGACATCCCTCTAAATAACAAGACATCCCTCTAAATAACAAGACATCCCTCTAAAAAACAAGACATCCCTCTAAATATTAAGACATCAATCTAAATAACAAGACATCCCTCCAAATAACAAGACAACCCTCTAAAAAACAAAAAACCCTCTAAATAACAAGACATCTCTCTAAAAAACAAGACATCCCTCTAAATATCAAGACATCCCTCTAAATAACAAGACATCCATCTATATAACAAGACATTCCTCTAAATATTAAGACATCCCTCTAAATAACAAGACATACCTGTAAATAACAAGACATCCTTCTAAATAACAAGACATCCCATCTAAATTACAACACAACCCTCTAAAAAACAAGACATCCCTCCAAATAACAAGACAACCCTCTAAAAAACAAGACATCCCTCTAAATAACAAGACATCCCTCTAAATAACAAGACATCCCTCTAATAAACTAGACATTCCGCTAAATATTAAGACATCCCTCTAAATAACAAGACATCCCTCTAAATACCAAGACATCCCTCTAAATATTAAGACATCCCTCCAAATAACAAGACAACCCTTTAAAAACAAGACATCCCTCTAAATAACAAGACATCCCTCTAAATAACAAGACATCCCTCTAAATATTAAGACATCCCTTTAAATAACAAGACATCCCTCTAAATATTAAGACATCCCTCTAAATAACAAGACATCCCTCTAAATAACAAGACATCCCACTAAATAACAAGACATCCCTCTAAATAACAAGACATCCCTTTTAAATAACAAGACATTCCTCTAAATAACAAGACATCCCTCTAAATAACAAGACATCCCTCCAAATAAAAAGACATCCCTCTAAATAGCAAGACATCCCTCTAATAAACAAGACATTCCGCTAAATATTAAGACATCCCTCTAAATAACAAGACATCCCTCTAAATATTAAGACATCCCTTTAAATAACAAGACATCTCTCTAAATAACAAGACATCCCTCTAAATAACAAGACATCCCACTAAATAACAAGACATCCCTCTAAATAACAAGACATCCCTTTTAAATAACAAGACATTCCTCTAAATAACAAGACATCCCTCTAAATAACAAGACATCCCTCCAAATAAAAAGACATCCCTCTAAATAGCAAGACATCCCTCTAATAAACAAGACATTCCGCTAAATATTAAGACATCCCTCTAAATAACAAGACATCCCATCTAAATTACAAGACAACCCTCGAAAAAACAAGACATCCCTCCAAATAACAAGACAACCCTCTAAAAAACAAGACATCCCTCTAAATAAAAAGACATCTCTCCAAATAACAAGACATCCCTCTAAATAACAAGACATCCCACTAAAAAACAAGACATCCCTCTAAATATTAAGACATCCCTCTAAATAACAAGACATCCCTCTAAATAACAAGACATCCCTCTAATAAACTAGACATTCCGCTAAATATTAAGACATCCCTCTAAATAACAAGACATCCCTCCAAATACCAAGACATCCCTTTAAATATTAAGACATCCCTCCAAATAACAAGAAATCCCTTTAAAAAACAAGACATCCCTCTAAATAACAAGACATCCCTCTAAATAACAAGACATCCCTCTAAATATTAAGACATCCCTCTAAATAACAAGACATCCCTCTAAATATTAAGACATCCCTCTAAATAACAAGACATCCCTCTAAATATTAAGACATCCCTTTAAATAACAAGACATCCCTCTAAATAACAAGACATCCCTCTAAATAACAAGACATCCCACTAAATAACAAGACGTCCCTCTAAATAACAAGACATCCCTTTTAAATAACAAGACATTCCTCTAAATAACAAGACATCCCTCCAAATAAAAAGACATCCCTCTAAATAGCTAGACATCCCTTTAAATAACAAGACAACCCTTTAAATATTAAGACATCCCTTCAAATAACAAGACATCCCTCTAAATATTAAGACATCCCTCTAAATAACAAGACATCCCTCTAAATATTAAGACATCCCTTTAAATAACAAGACATCTCTCTAAATAACAAGACATCCCTCTAAATAACAAGACATCCCTCTAAATATTAAGACATCCCTCCAAATAACAAGACATCCCTCTAAATAACAAGACATCCCTCTAAATATTAAGACATCCCTCCAAATAACAAGACATCCCTCTAAATATTAAGACATCCCTCTAAATAACAAGACATCCCTCTAAATATTAAGACATCCCTTTAAATAACAAGACATCTCTCTAAATAACAAGACATCCCTCTAAATAACAAGACATCCCACTAAATAACAAGACGTCCCTCTAAATAACAAGACATCCCTTTTAAATAACAAGACATTCCTCTAAATAACAAGACATCCCTCTAAATAACAAGACATCCCTCCAAATAAAAAGACATCCCTCTAAATAGCAAGACATCACTCTAAATAACAAGACATCCCTCCAAATAACAAGATATCCCTCTAAATAACAAGACATTCCTCCAAATAACAAGACTTCCCTCCAAATAAGAAGACATCCCTCTAAATAACAAGACATCCCTCTAAATAACAAGACATCCCTCTAAATACCAAGACATCCCTCTAAATATTAAGACATCCCTCCAAATAACAAGACAACCCTTTAAAAAACAAGACATCCCTCTAAATAACAAGACATCCCTCTAAATATTAAGACATCCCTTCAAATAACAAGACATCCCTCTAAATATTAAGACATCCCTCTAAATAACAAGACATCCCACTAAATAACAAGACATCCCTCTAAATAACAAGACATCCCTTTTAAATAACAAGACATTCCTCTAAATAACAAGACATCCCTCTAAATAACAAGACATCCCTCCAAATAACAAGAAATCCCTCAAAATAGCAAGACATCCCTCTAAATATTAAGACATCCCTTCAAATAACAAGACTTCCCTCTAAATAACAAGACATCCCTCTAAATAACAAGACATCCCTCTAAATAAAAAGACATCCCTCTAAATAACTAGACATCCCTCTAAATATTAAGACATCCCTTTAAATAACAAGACATCTCTCTAAATAACAAGACATCCCTCTAAATAACAAGACATCCCACTAAATAACAAGACGTCCCTCTTAATAACAAGACATCCCTTTTAAGAAACAAGACATTCCTCTAAATAACAAGACATCCCTCTAAATAACAAGACATCCCTCCAAATAAAAAGACATCCCTCTAAATAGCAAGACATCCCTCTAAATAACAAGACATCCCTCCAAATAACAAGATATCCCTCTAAATAACAAGACATTCCTCCAAATAACAAGACTTCCCTCCAAATAAGAAGACATCCCTCTAAATAACAAGACATCCCTCTAAATAACAAGACATCCCTCTAAATACCAAGACAACCCTCTAAAAAACAAGACATCCCTCCAAATAACAAGACAACCCTCTAAAAAACAAGACATCCCTCTAAATAAAAAGACATCTCTCCAAATAACAAGACATCCCTCTAAATAACAAGACATCCCACTAAAAAACAAGACATCCCTCTAAATATTAAGACATCCCTCTAAATAACAAGACATCCCTCCAAATATTAAGACATCCCTCTAAATAACAAGACATCCCTGTAAATAACAAGACATCCCTCTAATAAACTAGACATTCCGCTAAATATTAAGACATCCCTCTAAATAACAAGACATCCCTCTAAATAACAAGACATCCCTCCAAATATGAAGACATCCCTCTAAATAACAAGACATCCCTCTAAATAACAAGACATCCCTCTAAATAACAAGACATCTCTCTAAATATTAAGACATCCCTTCAAATAACAAGACATCCCTCTAAATAACAAGACATCCCTCTAAATAACAAGACATCCCTCTAAATAACAAGACATCCCTCTAAATAACAAGACATCCCTCTAAAAAACAAGACATCCCTCTAAATATTAAGACATCAATCTAAATAACAAGACATCCCTCCAAATAACAAGACAACCCTCTAAAAAACAAAAAACCCTCTAAATAACAAGACATCTCTCTAAAAAACAAGACATCCCTCTAAATATCAAGACATCCCTCTAAATAACAAGACATCCATCTATATAACAAGACATTCCTCTAAATATTAAGACATCCCTCTAAATAACAAGACATAACTGTAAATAACAAGACATCCTTCTAAATAACAAGACATCCCATCTAAATTACAACACAACCCTCTAAAAAACAAGACATCCCTCCAAATAACAAGACAACCCTCTAAAAAACAAGACATCCCTCTAAATAACAAGACATCCCTCTAAATAACAAGACATCCCTCTAATAAACTAGACATTCCGCTAAATATTAAGACATCCCTCTAAATAACAAGACATCCCTCTAAATACCAAGACATCCCTCTAAATATTAAGACATCCCTCCAAATAACAAGACAACCCTTTAAAAAACAAGACATCCCTCTAAATAACAAGACATCCCTCTAAATAACAAGACATCCCTCTAAATATTAAGACATCCCTTTAAATAACAAGACATCCCTCTAAATATTAAGACATCCCTCTAAATAACAAGACATCCCTCTAAATAACAAGACATCCCACTAAATAACAAGACATCCCTCTAAATAACAAGACATCCCTTTTAAATAACAAGACATTCCTCTAAATAACAAGACATCCCTCTAAATAACAAGACATCCCTCCAAATAAAAAGACATCCCTCTAAATAGCAAGACATCCCTCTAATAACAAGACATTCCGCTAAATATTAAGACATCCCTCTAAATAACAAGACATCCCTCTAAATATTAAGACATCCCTTTAAATAACAAGACATCTCTCTAAATAACAAGACATCCCTCTAAATAACAAGACATCCCACTAAATAACAAGACATCCCTCTAAATAACAAGACATCCCTTTTAAATAACAAGACATTCCTCTAAATAACAAGACATCCCTCTAAATAACAAGACATCCCTCCAAATAAAAAGACATCCCTCTAAATAGCAAGACATCCCTCTAATAAACAAGACATTCCGCTAAATATTAAGACATCCCTCTAAATAACAAGACATCCCATCTAAATTACAAGACAACCCTCGAAAAAACAAGACATCCCTCCAAATAACAAGACAACCCTCTAAAAAACAAGACATCCCTCTAAATAAAAAGACATCTCTCCAAATAACAAGACATCCCTCTAAATAACAAGACATCCCACTAAAAAACAAGACATCCCTCTAAATATTAAGACATCCCTCTAAATAACAAGACATCCCTCCAAATATTAAGACATCCCTCTAAATAACAAGACATCCCTCTAAATAACAAGACATCCCTCTAATAAACTAGACATTCCGCTAAATATTAAGACATCCCTCTAAATAACAAGACATCCCTCCAAATACCAAGACATCCCTTTAAATATTAAGACATCCCTCCAAATAACAAGAAATCCCTTTAAAAAACAAGACATCCCTCTAAATAACAAGACATCCCTCTAAATAACAAGACATCCCTCTAAATATTAAGACATCCCTCTAAATAACAAGACATCCCTCTAAATATTAAGACATCCCTCTAAATAACAAGACATCCCTCTAAATATTAAGACATCCCTTTAAATAACAAGACATCCCTCTAAATAACAAGACATCCCTCTAAATAACAAGACATCCCACTAAATAACAAGACGTCCCTCTAAATAACAAGACATCCCTTTTAAATAACAAGACATTCCTCTAAATAACAAGACATCCCTCTAAATAACAAGACATCCCTCCAAATAAAAAGACATCCCTCTAAATAGCTAGACATCCCTTTAAATAACAAGACAACCCTTTAAATATTAAGACATCCCTTCAAATAACAAGACATCCCTCTAAATATTAAGACATCCCTCTAAATAACAAGACATCCCTCTAAATATTAAGACATCCCTTTAAATAACAAGACATCTCTCTAAATAACAAGACATCCCTCTAAATAACAAGACATCCCTCTAAATATTAAGACATCCCTCCAAATAACAAGACATCCCTCTAAATATTAAGACATCCCTCTAAATAACAAGACATCCCTCTAAATATTAAGACATCCCTTTAAATAACAAGACATCTCTCTAAATAACAAGACATCCCTCTAAATAACAAGACATCCCACTAAATAACAAGACATCCCTCTAAATAACAAGACATCCCTTTTAAATAACAAGACATTCCTCTAAATAACAAGACATCCCTCTAAATAACAAGACATCCCTCCAAATAACAAGAAATCCCTCAAAATAGCAAGACATCCCTCTAAATATTAAGACATCCCTTCAAATAACAAGACATCCCTCTAAATAACAAGACATCCCTCTAAATAACAAGACATCCCTCTAAATAAAAAGACATCCCTCTAAATAACTAGACATCCCTCCAAATACCAAGACATCCCTCTAAATAACAAGACATCCCTCTAAATAAAAAGACATCCCTCTAAATAACTAGACATCCCTCCAAATACCAAGACATCCCTCTAAATAACAAGACATCCCTCTAAATAACAAGACATACCTCCAAATAACAAGACATCCCTCTAAATTATAAGACATCCCTCTTAATAACAAGCATCCCTCCAAATAACAGGACATCCCTCTAAATAACAAGACATCCCTCCAAATATGAAGACATCCCTCCAAATATGAAGACATCCCTCTAAATAACAAGACATCCGTCTAAATAACAAGACATCTCTCTAAATATTAAGACATCCCTTCAAATAACAAGACATCCCTCTAAATAACAAGACATCCCTCTAAATTACAACATTATTATCACAAGCAAACCGTTGTCAACTGTACTAATCGGTTTAAAGTTCTTGAGAGGGAAAATAATAATGTAAATGTATTAAAACCTCTCCACCCCCTCCACAAACCTATCTCAAAATCTAAGAAAAAACAACAAAAGGTGAGCAAGTCAAAAAAACAAAAAATAATAAATACTTTTGTAGTAGAGCCTAGTACCTCTCTCCCGAGCCCTAGACCTGAGCCTAATAATCCTTCTCACGAGACCTTACCTCACCTGAAAATATATAGTGATAGTCACGGTAGGGGTCTCTCTTGGATCTTAGGGGAGAAGTTAAAAAGTAGGTTTAATGTGTCTGGTACTGTTAACGCTAATGGTAATATGGAACAGGTACTAGCTGGTATCAATAAAGACAGACGTCTAGGTAGTGGAAATGTAATTGTTATTATAGCTGGTACCAACAATTTTGATGTGACTGGACGCTGTAACAGTTTTTTGCCGGAGCTAGATTCTTTCTTAAAAATTGTGTCAAATCCTAGGATTATTCTTGTTGGCCTACCACCTAGACATGACTCTCCTTCCATGAACCCTATTGTGGACAGAGTAAAATGACCTCTTATCCCTGTCAAATCGTCACCAACATGTCTCCTTTGTATCATTGCAGTCTCTATCCCGCCACCAGTTCACCAAACATGGGTTACACCTCAACATGAGAGGAAAAGTAGCCCTAGCCGAACTAATAGCTGCTTCCTTAACAACTCCACCTGGAGTACGTTCCCCAATCACCTGCCCCCCTCCTGCTACCCGTACCTTTAAGTCACAGAAAACCCCTTCCGACACAATCCCTACTAATAATCGAGTCAGTTCTTTCCAAGCCCATAGATCATCTACCAAACGTGTTTTTGTCAATAAACATTTTTTAGGAGAAGCCCAAAAACCACCCGAAATCCCCTGGGCAATCTATCTCGGAGGAGGGTGGGGTCCGCGCACACAAGCCTCAAGTTCCTCCATCAAAATATAAGAGGATTGTTAAGCAAAATAAACGAGTTGGAGATATTTGTTGACGATGAATGTCCAGACTTTATCTGTCTAACCGAACACTTTTTAAAAGCAGAACAAGCTGAAAACTCCGCAATCAACGAATACATGTGCATAACATCTTTCTGCAGATCAGGAATGAAAGGCGGGGGAGCCGGCATATGGGCCAAACCCGGAGTTGACTGCAAACCTCTTGATTGTGATGAGTTCTCAAAAGAGGGTATTTGTGAGCTTGCTTCTGTTTCAATAACTATAGATGATGATGAGACAATTTTGCTGTTGGCTGTATATAGACCCCCTTCAAACATGCATGCAGAGTTTTTCGATATTATAACTGACTGTATCAATAAATATTATAATCGCCACAAAACAATTGTTGTTATGGGTGACATTAACATAAACCTTGCTTGTGACACACTTATTGCTCAACAGCTTACGTCAAACCTGGCCTCATTTGATCTTCATAATATTATAACAACTTACACTAGAGAAGTCAATGGGTCTCGTAGTCTCATAGACCATGTGTATACAAACATGAGTAACGTCAAGGGCTTTGTCATAGCCTCAGGCCTATCAGATCACAGCGCTCAAACTGCAATTTTGCAATTCAATACCACTCCATTAGCTCCGAAAACCTTTTTAAAGTATGAAAGATTGTTTTCTAATTCTAACATGGACTTATTCTCATATCTTATCTCAAAAGAAAACTGGGATGAAGTTTATGATGCAGCAGATTTGCAATCCAAGTTTGACACATTTTTAAGCAAAATTAAATATTTATTCGAAAAAATCATTCCCCATGAAGTACAAAAAAATCAATAAAAATACAACTAGAAAAAAGATAAAGTCACCTGAGGTTACGAAGTTTAAGGAACAGCTGTTTGCCCTATATAACAAAACAAAAAATCTTGATTCGTCCCACTACTTGGTTCACGATTACAAAAAGTTAAAAAATCAGTATAGACGTTTAATAAGACAAATAAAGTCAGAGGACACTTTAAAGAGAATTGAGGGTTCAGACAATAAAGCAAAAACTATATGGAACATAATAAATCAAAGACGACCATCTACCAAAACGAATCCCACAGAAATAATTCTCAAAAATGATAGTGGCGAAGTCATCAGAGACCCCAAATGCATTTCCAATCAGCTTAACAACTTCTTTTCAGATACGGGTAAATACTTAAGACATACTTCATCCAATAATACAGATATTAATAAAAGAGCTGTTGGTTCACTCTTTTTACGTCCAACTAGCGAAAAGGATATTTTAAGTGTCATTAAAAGTCTAAAAAATAAAAAGTCTTCAGGGGCTGATGAAATATCTCCGTATTTACTTAAAAAGATTGCACCATATCTGATAAAACCCCTATGTCATTTAATTAACACTTCATTCTCTAGTGGATCGTTTCCCCAAGCGCTGAAGGTGTCAGTGGTCAGGCCTATATTCAAAAAAGGAGATCCAACGCTTTGCAATAGCTATAGGCCCATATCAGTAGTGTCTGTGTTTTCAAAGATATTTGAAAAAATCATGGTGATAAGGCTGTGGGATTTTTTCAGGACGAATAATATCATATCCGAAAACCAGCATGGATTTACAAAGGGCAAATCTACCACTTCAGCGATGTTTAAATTAATAAACAAGGTGGTTTGTGAATTAGATGCTGCAAACTATTCTGCTGGTTTATTTTTTGACTTAAGCAAAGCCTTTGACATGGTGGACCATAACTTATTGCTCAAAAGAATGAGCAATGTGGGCGTGAGAGGATTGGCTTTGGATTGGGTCAGGTCATTTCTTTGTGACAGGAGTCAATATGTAGAGATAAGGGCAGTAGATGAGGCTGGGTGTGTTGGATCCTACCCTTCTGCTGAGAATTCTGTTGCAAGGGGGGTTCCTCAAGGCTCCGTCCTGGGACCAGTCCTTTTTCTAATTTTTATTAACAACCTTTCTTCCTGCACAACATCCTCAAATCTATCATTGTTCGCCGACGACACCTCTCTTTCGATTTCTAGCTCTGATTTTCTCAATTTAGAACAAATTAGTTTTTTGGAAGCAAACAGTATAATCCAATGGTTTGACGACAGCTCATTGAAAATCAACACAGAAAAAACACAACTCATTAACTTCCGCTTATCAAATCGCTCAAATGGATTCAGTCTCCTTCTCGACGAAACCGAAGTTCATCCAACACCAAATGTCAAGTTTCTTGGATTGATCTTGGACGAGAGACTTAGTTTTCATGGCCATATGAAACACATTGCAAAGAAACTTAGCTCTGGTATTTTCGTTTTGCGTAACCTCAAGAACAATGAAAATCTGGAGGTACTGCTGACTGCATACTATGGGCTCATTTATCCCCACTTAGCATACGCCGTTCCTATTTGGGGATGTGAGTGCCAGCAGACCAACATTTTGTTTAAACTTCAAAAAATGGCTATGAGGACTATTTTCTCTTTGCAGAAGCGTAAATCATGCCGTAAATATTTTGCTCATTCAAAAATTTTGACATTTCCATCCATTTATATTCTTGAATCCTTAACATTTGTAAAACAAGAACTTGCTCAATTTAACGTTTCTGTCAAAAACCACTACACTTTGCGAAACTCACACACATTACCAATACCTAAACATTCTACGAAATTTTTCAAAAGACACTTACAGTACAATGGAATAAAACTTTTCAATTCTCTCCCACTTTCTCTTAAGCTAGAACCAAACCTTCCAAAATTTAAAAAACGATTAAAATCTCTTTTGTTAAATTTTACCTCTTACAGCGTCCAGGAATTCATAAATCATATCAGCTCTAGGAATGCCATTGTAAATGTTGATTTAAAAGTCTTTGATGCAATTTGTAGTATAATGTAAGCCATTTTGTAAATACTTGTATATATTGTAGATCTATGTAAGGCATCTTTTAAAAATAATGTGACTTAGCTAATGCAACTCGTTTTGTTAAAATTTTGGCTAAATAAATGATTTGATTTGATTTGATTTGATTTGATTTGAAATAACAAGACATCCCTCTAAATAACAAGACATCCCTCTAAATAACAAGACATCCCTCTAAAAAACAAGACATCCCTCTAAATATTAAGACATCAATCTAAATAACAAGACATCCCTCCAAATAACAAGACAACCCTCTAAAAAACAAAAAAACCCTCTAAATAACAAGACATCCCTCTAAATAACAAGACATCCCACTAAAAAACAAGACATCCCTCTAAATATTAAGACATCCCTCTAAATAACAAGACATCCCTCCAAATATTGAGACATCCCTCTAAATAACAAGACATCCCTCTAATAAACTAGACATTCCGCTAAATATTAAGACATCCCTCTAAATAACAAGACATCCCTCCAAATACCAAGACATCCCTCTAAATATTAAGACATCCCTCCAAATAACAAGAAAACCCTTTAAAAAACAAGACATCCCTCTAAATAACAAGACATCCCTCTAAATAACAAGACATCCCTCTAAATATTAAGACATCCCTCCAAATAACAAGACATCCCTCTAAATATTAAGACATCCCTCTAAATAACAAGACATCCCTCTAAATATTAAGACATCCCTTTAAATAACAAGACATCTCTCTAAATAACAAGACATCCCTCTAAATAACAAGACATCCCACTAAATAACAAGACGTCCCTCTAAATAACAAGACATCCCTTTTAAATAACAAGACATTCCTCTAAATAACAAGACATCCCTCTAAATAACAAGACATCCCTCCAAATAAAAAGACATCCCTCTAAATAGCAAGACATCCCTCTAAATAACAAGACATCCCTCCAAATAACAAGATATCCCTCTAAATAACAAGACATTCCTCCAAATAACAAGACTTCCCTCCAAATAAGAAGACATCCCTCTAAATAACAAGACATCCCTCTAAATAACAAGACATCCCTCTAAATACCAAGACATCCCTCTAAATATTAAGACATCCCTCCAAATAACAAGACAACCCTTTAAAAAACAAGACATCCCTCTAAATAACAAGACATCCCTCTAAATATTAAGACATCCCTTCAAATAACAAGACATTCCTCTAAATAACAAGACATCCCTCTAAATAACAAGACATCCCTCCAAATAACAAGAAATCCCTCAAAATAGCAAGACATCCCTCTAAATATTAAGACATCCCTTCAAATAACAAGACATCCCTCTAAATAACAAGACATCCCTCTAAATAACAAGACATCCCTCTAAATAAAAAGACATCCCTCTAAATAACTAGACATCCCTCCAAATACCAAGACATCCCTCTAAATAACAAGACATCCCTCTAAATAAAAAGACATCCCTCTAAATAACTAGACATCCCTCCAAATACCAAGACATCCCTCTAAATAACAAGACATCCCTCTAAATAACAAGACATACCTCCAAATAACAAGACATCCCTCTAAATTATAAGACATCCCTCTTAATAACAAGCATCCCTCCAAATAACAAGACATCCCTCTAAATAACAAGACATCCCTCCAAATATGAAGACATCCCTCCAAATATGAAGACATCCCTCTAAATAACAAGACATCCCTCTAAATAACAAGACATCTCTCTAAATATTAAGACATCCCTTCAAATAACAAGACATCCCTCTAAATAACAAGACATCCCTCTAAAAAACAAGACATCCCTCTAAATATTAAGACATCAATCTAAATAACAAGACATCCCTCCAAATAACAAGACAACCCTCTAAAAAACAAAAAAACCCTCTAAATAACAAGACATCCCTCTAAATAACAAGACATCCCACTAAAAAACAAGACATCCCTCTAAATATTAAGACATCCCTCTAAATAACAAGACATCCCTCCAAATATTGAGACATCCCTCTAAATAACAAGACATCCCTCTAAATAACAAGACATCCCTCTAATAAACTAGACATTCCGCTAAATATTAAGACATCCCTCTAAATAACAAGACATCCCTCCAAATACCAAGACATCCCTCTAAATATTAAGACATCCCTCCAAATAACAAGAAAACCCTTTAAAAAACAAGACATCCCTCTAAATAACAAGACATCCCTCTAAATAACAAGACATCCCTCTAAATATTAAGACATCCCTCCAAAAAACAAGACATCCCTCTAAATATTAAGACATCCCTCTAAATAACAAGACATCCCTCTAAATATTAAGACATCCCTTTAAATAACAAGACATCTCTCTAAATAACAAGACATCCCTCTAAATAACAAGACATCCCACTAAATAACAAGACGTCCCTCTAAATAACAAGACATCCCTTTTAAATAACAAGACATTCCTCTAAATAACAAGACATCCCTCTAAATAACAAGACATCCCTCCAAATAAAAAGACATCCCTCTAAATAGCAAGACATCCCTCGAAATAATAAGACATCCCTCCAAATAACAAGATATCCCTCTAAATAACAAGACATTCCTCCAAATAACAAGACTTCCCTCCAAATAAGAAGACATCCCTCTAAATAACAAGACATCCCTCTAAATAACAAGACATCCCTCTAAATACCAAGACATCCCTCTAAATATTAAGACATCCCTCCAAATAACAAGACAACCCTTTAAAAAACAAGACATCCCTCTAAATAACAAGACATCCCTCTAAATAACAAGACATCCCTCTAAATATTAAGACATCCCTTCAAATAACAAGACATCCCTCTAAATATTAAGACATCCCTCTAAATAACAAGACATCCCTCTAAATATTAAGACATCCCATTAAATAACAAGACATCTCTCTAAATAACAAGACATCCCTCTAAATAACAAGACATCCCTCTAAATATTAAGACATCCCTCCAAATAACAAGACATCCCTCTAAATATTAAGACATCCCTCTAAATAACAAGACATCCCTCTAAATATTAAGACATCCCTTTAAATAACAAGACATCTCTCTAAATAACAAGACATCCCTCTAAATAACAAGACATCCCACTAAATAACAAGACATCCCTCTAAATAACAAGACATCCCTTTTAAATAACAAGACATTCCTCTAAATAACAAGACATCCCTCTAAATAACAAGACATCCCTCCAAATAACAAGAAATCCCTCAAAATAGCAAGACATCCCTCTAAATATTAAGACATCCCTTAAAATAACAAGACATCCCTCTAAATAACAAGACATCCCTCTAAATAACAAGACATCCCTCTAAATAAAAAGACATCCCTCTAAATAACTAGACATCCCTCCAAATACCAAGACATCCCTCTAAATAACAAGACATCCCTCTAAATAAAAAGACATCCCTCTAAATAACTAGACATCCCTCCAAATACCAAGACATCCCTCTAAATAACAAGACATC